>NC_092766.1:36849494-37023066 GCF_047496795.1 Chiloscyllium punctatum
AAGATTCCAATGCTCCCGAATTTAGCCTTGTAATGGTGAAGTTAATGAGGGGTAATGACAAAACAGTATACCTTGTATCCCAGTCTTGTAATCTTGGTAATGTAACGAGTTATTGCTGCTTTCACCACCCGTCCCCCTGGAGTATATTGACAATGCTGTCCTATGATCTAAAAAATGTTGCTGGGACGTTATTTGTTTTCAAGATGCATCATGAACCATCGTGGTCGTGTTAGTATGGGGTTCTTTAGACTTCCACAGGAGGTCTACAGTACACCACAATGAGGGACTGCTGGGGTTGGAGTGTGGAAGAGACAGTACAGGGTGAAAAGAAGAGAAAACCATTTCTTTAGTGTGTCACCATTGTTTATAGCCATTTCTGGGCTATGCAAACCTTCATGTTGAAAGACAAGCAAAATTCAACTGACCACTGAAAAACTTTGGTTGTTTTATTCTGATTCAAGATTGGTCTTTAAAAGAAAAGCCAAGCATTTCTGAATCAGTCAAGCAGTTGTTCTCTGTGATTGTCCTCATCGCTGTTAGTGTTCACTACACTGCCATGGGATGTCTTCGTGAGGCAACCCTGACATAATCTTGCAAGAGCTGCCAGCACTTCCCTTTCATATTATTGGATCCCTAACATAGCAGATTTAAGTCTGACATTAGACCAAACTTACTTGCCAATTTGTTTCTTTTAGTTTCTGACAAACTTAGGTTTCCAGCTTATTCACAGTGTGAGGTGACAACATTTTCACAGCTGGAACTCATCATAAAGTGCCAGTTAGATCATTTTAAATATGTGCATGATCACCAAGTTAATAGTTGACACTTCTTATCAACATTGAGAGTTTTGGCTGTGAGGGCAGGAGCTGGTAGTTGGGGAATAAAGAGGTCAAATAAACACTCTCTGCACTGAGACAGAGGGAAAACATCCCAAATGCAAGGATTTAAGTTTAACTTACTGATCTTAGAAAAAGAAACTCAAGCTCTTCACATACTAATGCTAATTTAACCCTTACAAGCACAATTTGTAAATCAATGTTTGATTCAGAATCCGAATATTGTAATTTCAAATTTTTCAAATTCACTGAAGGTTCATGTCATATTGACTGTATCGTTGAAAAGAGAATTTTATTCCTTTCCCTTTCCTGCTCCTTAATTCATTCGGAGTTTACAGAAAGATCTGACCATAATAAACACAGAGCAGTGTAATGACGTCAGCGTTTCGGATTCTATTAATTGATGACATCAGTAAAATGGCGTGGATGTGATGCTGTCTGTACTGCATTCGCCATGAAAGCACTTTATAAGCTTTATTCAAACACATAACTATTACTAGGGAAAGTGCCTGACTCCGTAGCTACACATGGCCTCTGGTCAACTTAAATTATAAAAAGTGCGAAGCATTCAATAGCGACATTGTATGGGAGATAGACAAGACGAGGAGACCAGGAGCTGGTCCCAATCCATAGCCATATTTCACCAAAGTCTGGAGACTATAGCAATGATTTTGGAGGGAGTGGGGAATGGTGGGTGTGGAAGTGAGGATGAGCAGGAAAGAGAAACAAAGAGAAATGATGCGGTGGGGTGTAGGAGAGGAACCCAATTCTTCAGCATTTTCACTATAGCTCCAATGGCCAGAAACAGAACCTCAATATTGATCAGCAAGTAATTTCCCGTCTCAGCATTTAGGGTGGTGGTACTACTAATTAAGACAAGTCTGTCACTTATATTAAATTCCTTGGGAGGCAGTCTATCAGTCTCTTTAATGTTGCTGCCGTTGTCTGAACTGGCATTCGTCGCATTGCACAAAACGTTTTGAAGGAATCAAAGGTTCTTCAACATGCCCTTTTCACATTGTTGTATTCCAAATGAAGCATAATTAAATCACATCAAAATCAGATCAAATCAAACTTCCTTCCTCGTGTCTGGTAAACTTTGATTCCCATCCTCCTGGCAATCTGGTCTGTCAAAACGTCCCCAGCCACACGTCATCATGAAGCACAAATTAAACAAAAGGTCTCCACCGAAAAACAACTTGGAAACATTTGGAAATAAACCCTGAAGATCAAAAGGCTCTATTGAGCTGATACATTTTTTTTAAAAAAAGAGGAATCACTTTACTCACCAGGGGAAATGCAAATATTGGGAGGGGCTGGAGTCTGGAATGGTGGTGTTTGCTGTAGCACTGGGAGATGTTGTCAAGAGGAAGTTCCTGCAAAAATCTTACAGAAATTCCTGCTGTCCAGAAATTCCTGTTCACATTACATTCTGTTAAAAAAGGGCCACTTTGAAAAGCTATGACTGCAATGTATGTTGACGTTTTTTCTACTTTCACAGAGGTTTTCAGGTCACCATGGTCTGTTCTATTTGAAGGGATGGGATGAGGGGACGTCGCCGATGTAGTAGTATTGGGAAGTAGAGAGTCAGGTAGTTAAAGTGTTGTCAAAATGTTTAGCCTCATTGCACAGTCCAGTGCTTTGAAGTGAACAACTGAAGGCCTGAACATTGACCGGCTGGAAATGATTATTGAACGACTTTGTGTTAATGCATGCTCAATTATTCACTAGCTTTTAACTGGGAGGTGGTAGGGCTTAGAAAAAGGCAGGTAGTGACTCTGGCACCTTTTCATTGCGAGGCCATGCTGACATAGACCAGTTCTATTTGACATCTTGACTCTCCATGATCTCTCAAGCCTGCCTCCCTTATTTCCCTGATTGTGCCCACTTTTGCAGTCTCAGCGATGATCAGTATGAATAGTAGGGCTCAGATCTGTCCTCCCTCTGACTGGAGTAGCAGCTCTTGAAAGTAAGCTGCACCGTCAACTGATGAGTAACCCTGGCAGGAATCTCTTCATTTTAGTTTAGAATGGAGCTGGAAAAGCACAGCAGGTCAGGCAGCATCTGAGGAGCAGGAAAATCGCCGTTTCGGGTAAAGTCCCTTCATTAATGAAGAATCTCTTCATTGGTCACTGCTGGCAATATACCATCCTTAGCATACGCCAAAACTCCAGGTTTGCAGCATTCACTGCAAGCTTCCACTTAAAATGTCTTTTTATAAGACTAACGATAGAGCAAAGATTATATGACAGTCATTAATTTCTTTAATGTAAAAGAACAAACTGTGGAATCTGACAATCTGAAAGAAATGCAGAAGTTGCTGGAGAAACTCAACGTATTTTGCAGCATTTGTGGACAGAAAGCAGAGTCCACCTTGATTCAAGTGACCCTTCTTCAGAGAGATCTGAAGTTCTGAACATTAGTCATTCACCTAAAAACGTTAACTCTGTTTTCACTCCACAGATGATGCTAGATCTACGAGCTGTTCGTAGACAGTTACACATTGTATTCAGCTTATTTTTCAATTACCTTCTTAGTTTCTGGAGAACCAGAATCACCAGCTCCCTTGCACTTTCAGCAGTTAATGATTTAAGAGCTGCAAATGGTCAAGTGCCATTAAGCCAATTTAAGCAAACATTTACGCTCAGAATAAAAACGTTTTTAGAAACTTGAATATGAGTGTCAGGCTTTCGAGCCACTGACAGTCAGGCTAGAACATGGAAATGAAGGATGTGACAAACCCATTTCTTCAACACGTGTTGCATCGTCTAGAAAAGTCTCAAATAAAGACCTTAGGGCAATTATAGAAGGGCAACTAACTGTCCAATTTCTCCATTTAAGAGAATTGGATACTGGCTCTTCATACAGGATTGACTTTTCCTCATCAATGGGTATTGGCTCAACAATTGCGAATATTAATGGTGGCACAGAAACGTTTGTCACTCTGCTAATGTTCCAATTAAACCATCAGCTCTTTAGATTGGGCCATTTCATTCTTGGGATAGTGGCCCAGCAACAGCTTCTTGATCAGGCCTCATCAGCAGCATGTCAACATTCGTGGTGCCGTCATTCACAGCAGCGCTGGCTCCAGCTCTCAGTCCAAGCAGCAGGGCTCCACCACAATTCTCAATATTATTATTGCAAATGGCTTGTTTTTTAAAAAAAACACCACAATCTAACTTGCAGGAAAAATACAGACTTGGGAGGCAGAGCCCTGCATTTTCCGTCATGTGCTAACTCAGGCCTGGAATAGTATATTTGACATTGTTCTCGCATGTATGCAAAAGGAAATACCGACATAACTTCACAGGAATTGCTGATTCTCCAGCAATAACCTTTATTCCAAATACAATATTAATCAGGAATTAAATTGCACTTTGGATCAAACTGATACTTTAATTTCTTCAGTTGTTCCTGATGGACTATAGGTTGCATTTCCATCGCAGTTTGGATTGTCACACTTACTATGCCTGCAATTGGTCATACAAGATAAATGAAGTTATTTAAATGAGCATTTGCCTCCATCCCACAATTGTGTGCCAGCTGTTTGAAAGACTGAAGATTCTGGATTCATGACTGTAGCCTGCATTCAGCCGTTTGAGTGAAACTGGCCAAAGACCAGATGGGTGACTACAATAGATGGTGAATTTGTTCTTCAAAACCTTTGCTGCTGGTGATAACGATTAGAGACAGAAATGGGACAGCAAGTTCTTGAATATATTCGTATTCGGAGTTTAGAAATTTCAATAACAAAATACAAGCAAACTTACGCTGATGTCCTCTCCGAATACAATATTTTTGAATCAAAATTCTGAAGCCCTAATTCTAATGCAGATAACGGAGAGACAGTAATGCAAATGCTCTTGCCTGGAGTGGTGTTCCCTGCGCTGCTGTGTGATGTTCCCTGAAAAGTACCTAGAAAGTAATTTCCTTTCTATTTTGTGTACTCTGAATGAAACAAAACATTAATCACATATTATTTTCAAACTTACTTTTTTCACGATAGATTTTGGAGTGTACAGTTTTCCATAGATCTTGTACATTGGACTGTCAGGTGATCTGCAAATAGTCAGAAAAGTGTTATTCAGTCATTTTAAGCATACATCTTCATCCACAATAAAATCATCATTACAAACCTGAAACATTCAGTAAGTTATTCAAGCCATTGACTGCTAGTTTTGTAAAATTAGTTCAAGAAACAACTACAGTAGATGGGGATCTATTACCCCAAAACCCTCATTGTCTGTTTGCAAGACAAGATAATGAGGCTGGAGTGTGGTAGCAAAGAAAGGGAGACACGATGCAGCAAATTCATTTCTTCAATACTTTATACTTATTGCAACATCTCAAAATATCTCAACTCAACAGCTCCAGGCCCAAATGGAGACGAGGCGAGCAAATTTCCAATGTCTCCAATGAAGACCTTTGGTACAGTCTCGACATACAGGGCTGCATTTTCCATGTCAGCTAGCCCTTGCCAAGATTCTCATGAGTGAGGCCAAGTGGAGAGGAGTTCAGGAGCAAAGCCCAACTCCCTTCTGCACCAATATATTATCTTGTCAGTGGTGAGCAAATGAAGGCACAAAATGAGAGCTACTCCTGTCTGTGTGTTGTGAACAATAGAGCTCCTCAACTCCCACAGTGGGCCGTGGCCTGCAAATCTCTTTAGTACCGGCTCAGCAAATACCCACCACTAATGACAGTAAAGGAAAGGTCATTGCTCTGCCTTCACTCTGTTATTGCTGTTAGCTCCTGTGATCATGTCATTTCAATAATGATTTGCGACCAGGCAGCAACTTCTGTATTAGCTACTGTCAGTACCATGCTACCCTTGGCACTACCAACCATCGCGTTATAATCCAACTCTCAGTTCAACCAGCAGGGCTTCACCAGAATTCATAAAATTATGACTGCAAAAGTCTTGAGTAAGAAAGAACACCATCTTCCAACTTCTGGATGTCATACCTATTTTGTGGGTTAAGCTGAGTGTGGTAACTAGAGCCTGCTGCATGGCTTCTGGATGCAGAAGGAAATATCTACATTACTTCACAGGAACTGCTTGTTCTCCAGTAATTGCCTTGGAGAATATAATATCAAATGAAGTACGAATTACACAAAAGATCAAACATATTTTCTAGTTATTGCAAACAATCCTGGAGAACTATATTTTCCATATCCCATGCAGTTTGGATTGTCATCCTGGCCATGCCTGTAACTGGTCAGGCAAGATAAATTAAGTCCTTAAGTTTGCATTTGCCTCCAGCTATCATTGAGTGCCAGCTGCTGGAATGGCCGAAGACTCTGGATTTAGTCGTGGAGCTTGAGTTCAGCTGCTTTGATAAACTTCTTACAATCCAGACGGATACTGCAATCAATACTGATTTGATTCTTCAACCCCTTTCACAGGTTTGATGGACACTAGAGCTGGTGATCAGGGTGAGAGTGGGATGGGATACGGATTTCTTGAATATATTCATTTTAAGAGACTAAAATGTTCAGAGATAAGTCACCCAAATTTGCAAGCAATTATGAATTCAAGCTTCCTTGATGTCCTCTCCTAAAGCTGTCTGTTTTGAAAAAAAAATTCTCTCCGACCCAAAGAACAAAATAGATAATGGAGAGGCAGTATGTGATTGCTATGGTCGGGAATGGTAATCTCTGCATTGCTGTGTGGTGTTTTCATGATGGGTCTGTACGTTATCTTACGTAACTGCCTGCCCACCAGCAACGTACTTTCACTTTCTTGTACTCTGAATGAAGCAAAATCATGGTCACATATCATATCACACATACTTTTTCGCGACCGCCTTAGATTTGGAAGGCACGGTTTTCAATCTCCATCGCCATTTAGGCTGTCAGGTTTACCAGGCTTGCAATTGAACAGGCAAGTTTAGTCACTGAAATCAGCATTCGCCTGCATATGCAATTGTGTGACTGCTGCTGGAATGGCTGAAGGATCTGGATACAGTATTGCAGCGCTTATTCAGCTGCTTTTTTAAAAACTGCTCACACTGCAGAAGGATGACTGCATGAGTTGGTGATTTTTTTGGTAAACCTACATAACTGGTTTGCAAGAAGTCGGAGCACAGGTAAGGGGAGAGGCAGAGAATGTCAGGGAGATGGAATTTTTCCATGCAGTATAGACCAGAGAGGTCAATGGGAAGTAAAACGTACAGGACCGGGCTGATGAAGGGGAAACATTTCACTGAAGAGATTTGGATATTTTAAAGGAATGGCATTTCCAGCAACTCGGTTTTTCTCTCTGATTTACAGCATTCGCAGTTCTTTCCGGTTTTATTTGGATGGATTCTGTTGTTCTAGTTAAATAAGAGCTTCAATCTGTAGGAACAAAGCAAGCATGAGAGATGCAAATTCAGTGCGATTGCTGTGGTCTGGTTTACAAAGGTCTTTGTTGCACTGCTGTCACATGCTTTCAAGAGGCAGCCCCTGAACAATTAAACAACAGTTCTCCAGCAATATCCTTTCACGTCTTTGAATTCTTAATCAAGGATCATTTATAAACAAAATGGAGCAAACTTATTTTCTGCAACTGTCCCTGGAGAAATTAGATTTTCCGGTTCTTTACAGTGTACACAGCTGAAATTAGTCATGAAAGAAGATATTTTAAGCTAGGTCTTGTACGAACAATTGGCTGATGCTTGGTATAAAATTGCTGGATGCTCAGGGATTCAGTATTATATTCTTTGATCAACTATATTTATTAAGTAGATCAACTTCCAGAGGTAGTGGGACAATGGAACACATTGTCTTTAAAACTTTCATCGGGGATTTGAAAGACACCACAGGCAGAATGAGGGAAGCAGAGAAGATAGGAACCATAATCATTCAATGTTTTTAACCTTTCTTCAGAGTTCAGCTATCTAAATGTTCGACTACAAATTGAGTCTGAATATTGAATGGGCAAGCAATTTTCCACTGACCACTTTTGAAGCTTTTGTATTGACGCAACTATTCAAAGTTTGGGAGAAGATTTGTAGCTTGGGTGCTCGTTGTTGTGGTTCTGGTCGCAGAGCTGGGAATTTGTGTTGCAGACGCTTCGTCGCCTGTCTAGGTGACATTCTCAGTGCTTGGGAGCCTCCTGTGAAGCGCTTCTGTGATGTTTCCTCCGGCATTTCCTCCGAATGCCGGAGAAAAGATCACAGAAGCGCTTCACAGGAGGCTACCAAGCATTGAAGATGTCACCTAGACAGGGTACGAAACGTCTGCAACGCAAATTCCCAGCTCGGCGCCCAGAACCACAACGATGCAACTATTTTTTAAGCAAACAAAATCTATAATCTCTCAGAGAAATGCAAACATTATAGACAGATTAAAGCAATTGTGTTAATGTGACTGCTGTAGGCTGGTGTTTGTTGCATTGTTGTGGCATGTACTCAGACAGAAGCCCCTCCATCGAACTTACAGGAAGTGGTACTAATTTTCTTTCACATAGTTGTGTTCTAGATGAAACTTAATTAAGTCACACATTGGACGAAAACTTTCTTTGTGATCACTGCATTCATTACTGGAATCTCATCTGCCTTCGAAATGCCGCAGTTTCCATATCTGCAATTGGTGTTACAGCACAAATTAAGTGATTTTAAACAAACACTTGAAAATTTCAACCATTGAAAAAGCTCTGAAGATGGAGGATTTCAGCATTATAAACTTGTTTGTTGAATCTTTACATTGAAACTCCAATTTGGTAATTTATTCAACCTGCCACATCCCATACAAACAGGGATGAGTTAGATATTCAACATGAGAATGTCTCATTAATTGTAATGTTAAATCCACATTCGTGCCTATAACTGAAAACCTTTCCCCACCCCTCTCTCAACAATAAACTATTTATCTTGGCCTTTGAAATATTCCATTGCTCTGCTTTAATAACGTGTCAGAGTTTCCACGTTTTGAGATAGAATAAATCATCTCGATCTGTTTTAAATGGACAACCACTGACATTTAGACAGTAGTACTTCATTCTCGTCTCTTCTGGAAGTGCTCTCTACTTTTGTGTTAAAATTCCCCCACGATAAAAGGAAAACATTTATTCACTTTCCTAATTACATACTATATCTGTATGTACTTTGTGATTTAGGTTATGTTACACTCTCATTCCACTGCATCTCAGAACTATGGAATCCCCCTCTATTTAAAAAAAATGCTTTTCTTCCAGTCAAAATGGACAACTTCACAGTTATCTACGTAAAGTTCTATTTGTCAGGTCTTTGACTTCTCACTTAACATATATTTCTCTATAGCACCCCAATGTCCGCTGAGGTTATTTTTTAACCTTTCTTTGTCATGTCAGCTTTATATTCATTCCTTCGTAAGTCATGGACTGTGAGTCAATACTTAGAAAATTTGAGCAGATACAGATTTGATTCAAATGGCTGCTCAAGTTATATTATCCTCACCATTCAGAACTCCAGTTAATTCTCAATTCCAAACAAAAACCAAAGTAAACGCGAACATTCATGTAAAAAAGGTAGAGCCCTTGAATCTAATTAGAGAATACCAAAACAGCAATAGCGTGCTCGTCATCCTCTCTCTCTCTAAACACCCACACACACACACACACACACACACACACACACACACACACACACACACACACACACACACACACACACACCATGGATAAGGGACAATCTTGAAATGTAAGGTGTCTGTAAGGCAAATGGATACTATAAACTTCCACTGTAATATGACAACCTTTTAGCCAAACTACAATGGTTGACTTAGACCTGTGACCTGTGCGTCTTGTTGATGTGAGAGCTTAGGAACGTGGTGACGTTCCTGACTCTTACACTTGCCAGAAGTGTGTCCAGCTGCAGCTCTTGTTTAACTGCATGACGACTCTGGAGCTGCAGATGGACTTAATGTGGAGCATCCGCGATTCTGTGTAGGTCGTTCATAGCAGATTTAGTGAACTGGTCGCACCGCAGTTAGAGTTGCTGAGGGTGACGGTGAATGGGTCACCAAAAGGCAGAAAAAGTGTAGGAAGGCAGTGCAGGTGTCCCCTGCGGTCATCTCCCTCCAAAACAGGTATACTGTTTTGAATACAGTTGGGGGAGATGGCTCACCAGGGGAGGGCAGCAGTTGCCAGGATAATGGCACCGCGATGGGCACTGCTGTTCAGAAGGGCAGGAATAAGACTCGTAGGGCCATAGTCATAGAGGATTCTATTGTGAGGGGAGTAGATAAGTGGTTCTATGGCCGTAAACGGGACTACTGGATGGCATGTTGCCTCCCAGATGCTCAGGTCAGGGATGTCACTGATTGGCTTCAGAGTGTTCTAAAAGGGGAGGGTGAACAGCCAGTTGTCTTGGTTAGGCACCAATCATATAAGTATAAAACGAGATGAGGTCCTCAAAGAAGAATTCGGGGAGCTAGGAGAGAAGTTAAAGAGGAGGACCTCAAATGTAGTGAGCTTGGGATTACTACCAGTGCTAGCCAGTGTAGAAATGAAAAATTAGGCAGGATGAACACGTGGCTTGAGAGATGGTGTAGGAGGTAGGGGCTCAATTTGATGGACATTGGGACAGGTTCTGGGGATTGTGGAGCTATTACAAAATGGAGGGTCTACATCTGAACCAGACCGGAACCAATGTCCTTGGGGAAGTTTTTGCTACTGCATGTTGGGAATATTTAAACTAATGTGGCAGGAGACTGGGAACCAGAAGAGAAAATAAGTAGGCAGTGATGCGGAGATTGGAGACTGTAAGAATTATGAAGATAGCATTCATAAGGGGAAGAGTAGGCAGAGAGTAGATGAGTGCAAAAACAAACTGGCAGCCTGAAATGCATCTACTTGAATGCAAGGAATATAGTGTGTAAGGCAAATAAACGTAGGTCTGTATTGCTACCTAGTAGTATGACGTTATTGGCAACGCAGAGACTTGGTTGAAGGAAGGGCATGAAGATTGGCAATCAAACTTTCCAGGATCTAGATGCTTCAGCCAGGACAAGGAGGGAAGAAAAAAGGAGGGGTGGAGTTGCATTGCTGGTCAAGAACGATGTCACGGCTGTGCTAAAGGAGCACACGATGGAGGTCTTGGGTAGTGAGGCATTATGGGTGGAGCAGAAAATTAGATGGATGAAGTTACACTGTTGGGGCTGTATTACAAGCCTCTCAACTGTGAGCATGTGGTAGAAGAACAAATAGGTAAACAGATTATGGAAAGATGTAGAGGCAATAGGAAGTGGTGATGGGAGATTTTAATTTTCCCAACATTGACTGGGATATGCTTAGCGTCAGAGTCTGAATGGGGTAGAATTTGTAATAAATGTCCAGGAGAGTTTTCTACTGCAGTATGTCAATAGTCCGACGAGGGAAGGGGCCATATTGGACCTGGTACTGGGGAACAAGCCTGGACAGTGGTAGAAGTTGCGGTGGCGGATTTCTTTGGGAACAGTGACCACAATTCTGTAAGTTTCAGAATTATCGTGGTTAAAGATGAGAGTGGTCTTAAGGGAACAGTAGTAAACTGAGCCAAGACCAATTATAACAAAATTCGGCTGGAGCTCAGAAATGTGGAATGGACACAGCTATTTGAAGGGAAGTCCACATTTGAGACGTGGGAGGCTTTCAAAGATAGGTTAAAGATAGTGCAGGTTAGGCATGTCCCGTTAAATGCAAAGGATAAGAAGTGCAACATTCGTGAACCGTGGATGACAGAAGAAATTGGACGACTAGCCAAGAGGAAAAGGGAACCATGCTTAAGGTCTAGGCAGCTAAGAACAGAACAGCCCCTGGAAGAATATCAGAAGAGTAGGACAAGTCTTAAACGAGGAATCAAGCGGGCTTACACGGATTATGAAATAGCTTTAGCGAGGAGAATTAAGTAGAATCCCAGAGCATTTTATTCTTATATAAGAAGCAAGAGAGGAACTAGAGAAAGGATTGATCCAGTAAAGAATAATTAGGGAAGGCTGTGTGTCGAACCTGAGCGAATGGGTGAGACTCTCAATGATTACTTTGCATCAGTGTTCACTGAGGATAGGAACATGATGAATGTTCAGATTAGAGATAAAAGTTTGATTCGACTGGATCATGTTGATATAAGTAGTGAAGATGTGTTGGTTAGGCTATAGATTATTAAGTTGGACAAATCCCCAGGACCGGATGGGATCTATCCCAAGGTGCTTAGTGAGGCGAGAGAGGAAATAGCTGGGGCCCTGAAAGATATCTTTGTGGAATTCTTAAATACAGGTGAGGTGTTAGAGGACTGGAGGGTAGCTTATGTTGTCTCCTTGTAAGGGAAGGGTAGTAGGAATATTCTTGGTAGCCAAAGACCAGTGAGCCTGACGTCAGTGGCGGCAAAGTTGCTGGAGAAGTTACTGAGGGATAGGATCTACTTATATTTATAAAATAATGTGTTTATCAGTGATAGGCAACATGGTTTTGTGCTGGGGAGATCGTGCCTTACCAACCTAATTGAGTTCTTCGAGGAAGTGAGCAATTGATCGGTGAAGGAAGGGCTGTTGATATCATACACATGGACTTGAGTGAGGCGTTTGATAAGGTTCCCCATGGTAGACTAATGGAGAAATTGAAGTCATATGGTGTGTAGTGTGCTCTCGCGAGGTAGCTAAAGAACTGTATGAGAAATAGGAGACAGAGAATAGTAATTGAAGGGAGTTTCTCGAAATGGAAAAAGGTGACGAGTGTTGTTCCACAGGGGCCAGTGTTGGGGCCACTGTTGTTTGTAATATATATAAATGATCTAGAAGAGGGCACTGTTGGTATGATCAGAAAGTTTTCAGGTGACACGAATATTATGGAGTAGTAGAAAGCATAATGTACTCTCAGAAAATACTGGAGGATATAGATAGACTGGAGATTTGGGCGGAAAATTGGCAGATGGTTTTTAATCCAGACAAATGTGAGGTGATGCATGTCTAATTCTAGAGCGAATTATACAATGAACGGAAGAGCCTTGGGAAAAGTTGCTGGGCAGAGAGATGTGGGAGTGTAGGTCCACTGTACGCTGAAGATTGTTGCACTGGTGGGTAGAGTGGTCAAGAAGGCATATGGTTTGCTTGCCTTCATTGGACGGGGTACTAAGTATAAGAGCTGGCAAGTCATGTTAACATTGTACAAGACATTGGTTTAGCCGCATTTAGAATACTGTGTACAATTCTGGTCTTCACATTACCAACAGGATAGGGGCACTTTTTAGAGAGTGCAGAGAAGGTTTACGAGGATGTTGCCTGGTATGGAAGGTGCTAGCTGTGAAGATGGTTTGAGTAGGTTAGGTTTATTTTCATTCTGAAAAAGGAGATTGAGGGGGAATCTGGATGAAATTTACAAAATCATGAAGGGTATAGACAGAGTGGATAGAGACAAGCTTTTTCCCAGGGTGAAGGATTCAGTAACGAAAGGTGACGCTTCCAAGGTGAGAGGTGGAAAGCTTAAGGGGGATACACGCGGCATGTACTTCACACAGAAGGTGGTGGGCGTTTGTAATGTGTTGCCAGAGGTGGTAGAGGCAGGCATGGTAGATTCATTTAAGATACGTTAGGACAGATGCATGAGTAGGTGGGGAGCAGAAGGTAATAAATGCTCCGGAATTGACTGACAGGTACATTTGGATCGGCTCAGGCTTGGAGGGCCGAAGTGCCTGTTCCTGGGCTGAAAATTTCCTTTGTTCTTTTTTGTTAACATATACTTTCCTTTTCATGTTGTATTTATTAGAAAGTGCGAGGTTGGGAAGTGCTTTTGGCAAAAAGGACAGGAATGTCCTTGGTCACGCGTCACAAAAAGAATTCATGCAGGACATCCATTAATCAGGTCAGGAAATGAAATGCCAGCCTTCATTACAAAATGAGTCATATGTAGGAGTTGTGGGGTGTTGTTGAGGCAGTATTTGGGCTATTGTGGGCAGACTTTCTGACCTTTATAAATCAATGATCACTATGTCACAGAGGCAGTGCAAAGCTGTTTTATCAGAATAATCTCTGGAATGATGGTAACATGAAGAGAGTGTGAAGGAAATTGATGTTTAATTTGCAGCACCGTGAAAGAATAAGAGTTGACTGCATTGAACCTTGAAGATTATGGATGAAAACACATTACGTCCAAAGAAAGACACAGATTGCATGGAAAATTGCTTTTTGCCCATGATACATGCTTCTTTTTAGTTTATGTACCTCTGTTAAGCTCCTATGTTGATTAGGAGAGAGCTTCAGGCTCTGAATCAGCTCTCATTGCCTCGATGTGCAGTTGGTGTGTGACCTTGCACTGAAAGGCACATTTTTCACAAATCTGTCAGTAGCTGCAATGCCTAATAGTTTATTGTGCCCAACAGCTTCCGACCTCCACGGGGAATACTGGTCTGCCTTCTCGGAGATGTCCACCCTCCTCCCCGTCAGCGAACCATATTGATGTATCTATTGTGTACCATTACCAATGGAGCCATAGGAACAACATAGAGCAGTCTATCCGTGCAGTCTCTGTTTCATTGGTTTGTCTTGCTTGGTCATAGATAACATCGTCTCATTTCTGTATAATGGGCTTGAGCGGCTGGCTGGCCACCTCCTGATGTCATGGGAGACGCTCAAGAACCTGACTGGGAAAACTGTGTTTCCTGTTTAACAGCTCATGTGTTTGACTGGGCTCGTTACCTTCCTGTGTGATAGTCAGGAGAGAATGAATGTGCTATCCCTATTCTTATCCAATAACATTGATGGGCAGAATGACCTCCTCAAATTCCTGTGAAGTGAGCTTGAGGTGCTGAATGAGCACCTCTCTTTACTCCGGTAACACATCTTCTTTGTGCTGACTCACTTCAACCTGTGGCGAGGTAATGCTTCATTTCCATTATGTTCAATTTTCTTCAAGTTACTTGATACCATCCTCAGTTAAACACTGCCTTGTTGTCAGAGCCAGTCTTCTGGTTTTTATATATTTTGTTCATGTCAATGGGTCACGGTGTGTTTCCTTCTCACAGAGGGGTGTGACCGTCGGGATGTCACTATTCCACAGAGGAAGGGGAGATCGATCATTGAGGTAATTGGAAGAAGGGACGGATGGATGCTTGTCACAGCAGACACTCCAGGAGTTGGGGCTTAGAGCAGATCAGCCATGATCCTATTGAAGGGAAAGACAGACCATTGGAGCTGAATGGCCTCCTCCTGCTTCTCATGTTATTGAAAGGTTCATCGCTGTTATTTTCCTGGCTGTCCTGTGAAGGAATGTTATAGTCAAAGAGATCAGAGGATTTTGTGAGCAATATCTGGGTACAGTATGTGGTCATTATTCACTATGAATCTGGGTCAACAACATGACAAATAAATTGAGACGGGGGAACTTCTGTAAAGAGACAGGAGGGGACTGTTTCACACTAACACCAACTCTTTTTCCAAAGTCCGTTTTCTGATCAACACCAAACCATGTTTGACTGTATTCAGGGGCTGAATGGTCACCTCGGTTTCTGTGCACCAGGTAGTAGGAGTAAGTGGTCTCCAACTGCTCCTGTGTAGCAGGTTGAGGGGCCGAATGGAATGGGGCGAAGTAGGACTGAGGAAGAGGTGTGGGTCCATGCCCTACCAGGCCCGAAGGTTGTGGCTGATCAGAGTGTCGTCTCAGCCCCACGTTCCTTTCTGCAGTTCATTATCCTTGAGTCACTTTCCCGTCAAATATTTCACTAATACATCTTTGAATAAATGCAAACACACAGGTACCACAAACCTGTGGGTAGAAGAAATTCCCACTCAAGTGGCCTTTTGAGAAATTCTCCTTATCCCTGTCCCGACCGAGTTTAGAGAGTCATTGCTTCTTTTTCTAGTCCCACTCCTCCAGACGTCACGACAAATTATCCGTGTAACTAAATGTGTGATATGGTAAATGATATCCGTCTCAGACTGGGTCAGGTTCGGTGTTAGGAACAAGTCAGACAGGTTTCTTAAATTTGTAAAAATAACTAATCTAAAACCAAAGCAAAGTTAGTCGAATTAAGATGGATACATAAATGATATACAGTTTGAACATCGACAATATGTACATCAACATTTATTTTTCTATAAATCTGAGACACAAAAACATGCATACGTAGACACACGCACACGCACGCACATCTGAAGGCAAACCGAAAAAAAAAGGAACTCTGCAGAATATTAATGCGAAAGGGCTTTGTCCAAATAACAGTTAATTTCAGAATAAAAGTAAAATTGAGAGAGTTTCAATTGTTATTCTGCCTCTGAAGTGATTCTGCCTCACAGAGGCTGCTAGCACTGGGGTTTCTTCCTGGAACAGTTAGATTTGGCTGAATTCCCTTTGCTGCAGGCAGAGGAGAGATTCCAATGATTCCTCAAAAGGAACCCTCAAAGAGTGCTAAAGATGTCTGATTGGTTTTCAGCTCTCATATGTTGCTGTAGAGAAGTACAAGTAGAGACGGAGCAATGGCCGATGCTTCAACAACGGGTTGCATTTGCTCCCTCTCTGATCTGAAACATGCAATAATGTGACCCAAACACCAACCTGGACTAGGTAAGGTCTGGGTGAACATTCCCCTGATTGAATTACTCCATCCCAGTTAACTGCTCCATTTAGGAATAATTTGTAATTTTTTATTTGAAGGTATATTTATATGTGTCTACATAATTTTTGTACAATAAATTCATGTGTTCATAGTACCTGTGTTAAAATGAGCATGTTGTTTTCTAAAATTAAATCCTTAGTTTTATTCTCTCATCCCTCAGCTCCGCCCCAATACACTCTCCTCGGGGTCTTATATGGTTCAATATGAACAGCTCTCATTCTCAGGTCTGAAGTACTCTGACCTTGTACAGACCATGAGGGCCATGGATGCGGGATCGGCCATGCCGGTTTATTTTCCGAGGCTGGAGGAGTCCAAACCAGAGGGCAAAGATTTAAAGTGAGGGAAAAATTAAAAAGATACCTGACAGGTAAAGTTTTCACACAGAAGGTAGTGCGTGTAAGGGATGAGCTGGCAGTGAAAGTGGTGGAGGCTGGTACAATTACAACATTTAAGAGGCAATGGATGGGTATATAAATAAGAAAGGTTTAGAGAGTTATGGGTTAATGTTGGCAAATAAGTTTACATCAGATTGGAATATCTGGTCGGTGCAAATGAGCTGGACGGAAGTGTCTGTTTCCGTGCTGTATGACACTATGATTCTATCAGGCCTTCATTCTAGCAAAGATTAAAGTGAAGCATCTGTGAAAAGCTTCCAAAACAATTGCATTTTTTTCTTTCAACTTCAGGGTTCACGAATTGAACGAATTGAGCTTCAATTCAATCAGTCCTCTCATCTAAGTCATTGGTATAGATTATAAATTGTTGCTGATGTCACACTGATCCCTGAGGCACTCCACCAAGTTACAATTTTACAACCTGAATATAAACATTTATCCTGAATGTTTATTCCCTGATAGTTTACCAGATTTCCCCTGTTGCTGGGCAGCAAGCTAGAAAGGTAGGATGGCCTCATCCTACACTGTGTAATGTACTTAGCCAGCTGAATGACTTCAATCTATTTTTGCGTAAATCCTTAGAGGGCAGAAGGGCCTCCGTTGTCTCATTTTAACGATGCTGACTGGCTGAATGGGATCTTTCTTTACCTCTGTAGCATTACTGAGTGGTTCAGAGAACAACATATGGGTTAGGGTCAGCAGCTGGCCACTCAGCCACTCGCGCCTGCTGCATCATTCAGAATATACATTGTTGATGTGAATGTGACTAAACATCCCTTTCCTGTCAGTTCCCAATAAACATGGATTCACTTGTTCGCCAGAGATCTATGGAACTTAACCTTGCTACTTCGGCATGAGAACACCCCAGATCATACAGACCTATTCTCAAAATGTGTTCCCCTCAAATGAATCACCACTCCATTGATATATAAGGAGTGGACAATTAGGAACATATATCGACCAGCACAGCAGTTCAGGCAGCATCAAAGGAGCTTTGAAATCGACGTTTCGGGCAAAAGCCCTTCATCCTGATGAAGGGCTTTTGCCTGAAACGTCGATTTCGAAGGTCCTCGGATGCTGTCTGAACTGCTGTGTTCTTCCAGCACCACTAATCCAGAATCTGGTTTCTAGCATCTGCAGTCTTTATTTTTAACTCATATATCGACCATTCAGCCCCTCAAGCCTGTCCACATTCTCATTAATCGCCTAAATCAAATACTTACCAAATTCAGCCTCCACTGACCTAGTCGAAAGACAATTCCAGGAACCACAAGATCACATGAGCAATGAACCCTGGAACAGAATGAGGCCATTCAGCCCATCTTGTCTGCCAAGACATTTGATCGCTGCTAAAATATTGCTCTACCCCATTCTCCTGCCTTCTCCGGCTGATCATTGATAACTTCTCAATAAAAACGTATATATCTCTGTATTAAAGACAGTGTGTGCCTGTATGTGGGGTTATGTTCAGGTGTTTGTATATAAATGTCCCAATCTGTGTGCGTATCTCTGTGTCCATGTGTTATGTGTTAGTGTCAGTAGCTCAGTTTGTGTGTACCTCTGTCTGCATCTCTGTGCAAAATTGTTTTTGAAGTAAATAGATTGAAATTGGAATCGAAGTCTCGCTCGCCTCTCTCTCTGTCTGTCCCTGTTGTTCATGGAGTTCATAGAATCGCGACAGTGTGGAAACAGGCCCTTCGACCCACTACATCCGCACTGACACTTCGAAGAGTAACCTCCCACCACCAGTTCAAATGCAATCTTACGTTTACTCATGACTAATTCCCCTAACCTACACATCCCTGGGCACTATTGTGACTTTAGCATGGCTAGTTCACCGAACATCCGCACCTCTGGACTGCGGGTGGAAACAGGAGAATCTGGTGGAAACGCTCGCAGACACGGGGAGAATGTGAAACTTCACACAGATAATCGGCCGAGGCTGGACACGAGCCCGGGGGAGCTGGTGCTGTGAGATAGCAGTGCTCGACTCTTCAGATTTGTGATTAGATTCATACAATACTACCCTCTGCTGGACTCCCCACACCACTGCATCAATGGCAGAGTTTTTTTGCTCGCTCAGAAGATAACAAATTGCTCTATGGGCTATACATTGTTCATTGATTATTATTCTCCAAACATTCTTTACAATAGAACCGGGAGTGGGAGAGGGGAAATTAAGATCACGCATGACTTTTGCCATCTTTTAGCACTCACACACAGTATTTTTTTCTTCTACGTCGTATTTCTCACGTTGGTAAGTACGAAGGGGCTTGTCAACTACACCTGCTGCTGACTTCTTTTCTCACTGTTCCTTATCTCGATACAAAACACATTTTAGAACGTTATTTCCTGAATCAAGGCAATTTCTAATCATTGCATAAATATCACTAAAATCTCGGCATTTTTCATGCCTCTCTATGTCATCTTCCAATATTAATCGATTCTATACTGTGCTGCAATTGCACATAATAAGAGAAAGTTAAAAATGACATTGGTGTACCTGTGCTTCACACGCACTTTATTCAAGTTAATACGCAGATTACTCCCCACAATACGGTCATAGAAGCACTCATATAACCTTCAGGAAGCACAGAATAAGTACAGTGTTGTAGGGCATGTCAGGAGCAGCACCAGAAACACAACAGAAATACTGCTCTGGGCTATATTTTGTATGTATTTCTCATTGAACAACATGTATTCCATCAGGAGTTATCTTACACAAGGAAGTAACCAGTGCTGCAGACGGTCATATAATCCCAGTTCCAACTCCCGGAATCAGAGATAATCAGTGTCCTGCATATCGATAGAAGGAACAGCTCTCTGTATCGTTTACGTGCTGGATGAACTTTATGAATGCAGCTCGCACTTTGTCAGCCTCTTTCTCCTATATATTGTTTCGTGTAGTCCCTTGGTGGAATCTCGTCAAATACGTTTGTTCTGCACTTGATGGGTATTGGGTCTTGTGTTCTGCAATCCCAACAATCAGAAGCAGCGGGATTGAAACTAATTCAATTCATAACACCACATGACCGCAGCGTTTCACCGGAGCTAATGCAGCGGTGAGAATATCATCGATAAAGTGGAGGAAAAGGCTTGAAGACATTTTCCCAGCTCCACTGAAATTTCCAACAACATCTTTGAGGACACGAGCTTCATATCGTTCTTCTCCAAAACTCTATGGTTTTCTGCCGCAGAGAATTGCACCCTCAACTCCCGCGTGCAAGGTGAGGATACCAAGCCCTACACTATCAAGGATGGTAGTTCGAGCGAGGGCAACACCTGTCACTATCATATGGACAACCACAAACACACTCTTTTCATATGGAAGTCTCGGCAGCCCCAGTTAACGGGACCGAAGCAACCTGTGCTGGGTTTTCATATTCCAGACTATTTGTGTTGTACTCCGTTTTCCTTGAAAGTGAATGGAGATCGGTCTTTCACCGCTGCTGTGAAGCCAGATCCTGCATTGAATCTGCTCACTGTTTTTTGTTGCTGTGGCGAAACGGCGGACAATCGTGTTATAAAATGGTGTTTTACTTCTCTAATTTCCTTCATTACTGTCTTGATGTGGGAGGCTGGTGATTGGCTGTCTCGATCAGACGGATTGTTGACCGAATTTAATGAAGAATGGAATTAAAAAATCTTCACTTTACATGGTTCCTTGTTGTTTTATTTTGTTTTCTGTTACTTGAGCAATTTCTGGGACTTGGCAATGCGATAAATGTCCAGGATGTTTGGAACCACTGTTTGGAATTGTCTCTCTGCCATTTGTATGATCGATCCATGACATACACATCAGTAATTATCTCGTTTTTATCACCGAAATAACCAGAGGCCATAGGAGCCGCAAACACAGGCACTCATATTGTTCATTTCAGTTGTTGCAGCACCGAAGGCCTCTCGTCCTTTCGGTGATAAAAGCGAGAAAATTATTGACTGCCTGTGAAAAGAGTGAGTGTTCCTTCTGTATGAAACCTCCTCAAATCCATTCGAAAAGCCTGCTTTCGGATACATAGAGGGCCGATTTTGCTGCCACGTTCTGTGTGTGAAATGGTCAGCGCATCTGGCTGAAATGTTGGCTCGAGCTCACCCATACACAGAGCTTCAATTATTTCAGATATATCCTTGAGATCAATCACGTACCAACATTGTCATCACCAAACCTTCATCCCAAATCCGCATGAAGTGAGATGGGGACGCGCAGTCGAATGTGACCGCACTCTCTGCAGACCTTCGCTGCCAGCAGAAAGCGACCACTACAGCTTCAATCAGCGGCTTCCTGCTCAGCCCTGGGACACTCCTTAGAAAAACCCTTTCCTCAACAACGCCTCTTCCCGTGTGAAAGGGGTAAAAAAATCCACTCTAGTTTGCAAACAGCTTCAGAAAAGTGGAAGATTGTTTCTGTTCATGGAAAGGCTTTTAATAAAATCTTCTGTCTCGGTAATGACAATTGGTACAAGTTGGAAGCATGAAAAAAAAAAGGAAGTGTTGATTGTGATGACTGTGTCTTGTCAGACAGATTGAGTATCCGACATTCTAATCAGAAATGATTGCGTACCCTTAGGTAATTTTCCAATTGATTTGCCATCTGCAAGAGTGACTGGGAATCACATCGGCGATGTACACATGAAGGTCAAAAATATTAAAGTGTTAACATTGAATATTAAATCCCGCTACAAGTGCTAAATAAATTGTAGTTGATTGTAATTGTCGAAAGAATAACAGTCAGAAGTGTAAGGTGTCAATGATGTTATTTGTGATTGGGAGGAATGAATGAACCCTGGCAAATTGCAATGCCACATGAATATTGATCAGTATGAAATTACAAACGAAGACACTGTGCCCCTGGGTTGGCTAGAGGATCGTGGAGTCATTCCCCACGGTGGGCGCTTTTCCTCGTTAAAACAATCCTTGCTCTCCATTCCACTTGCAGTATGACAAGAGAGCGCTACTTCTTTTGCCACGTCGGTTCCCCTGTTTTTGATCACACGTCGCTTTCTGAATGAAAACTTTCTCCACTTTACTGGAAGTGCCAGAGACAAGTCTATCAGTGACACTTTCAGAACGTGATGTTCCACTCCAGCAGTACAACACCCAATGTGCTCAGAGGCAATGAATGGGAATGGCCACTTGTTGTGGGGACTGAGAGTGATTGTTCCATTTCAGATGGTCCAGAAACAAAATTATCTCATTCAGAATGTTCTGATGGAAAGCGAAGAGAACTCTTCCTGGAAGTTTCCCAATTCACAAGGAAATTATTTTGTTGTGTGCCAATATCGGTTTCAGTAATTAACAGTTTGTTGTCAGGAAAGGGAGTGGTTGTGGGACAGAATTGTAGGGTTTCACTGTGGGATACAAGTGATCTAGTAAAACAGGAAAGACAAATATCCACAGAGCAGAGAGAGAGGATCGGTCCAGGATCACTCTCCCATCCTCTCTTTCTGTACCAACAAAAGAAATTGCTGTAAAATCTCAGCAGGTCTGGGAATATATTGGAAAGCAAAACAGGGTTAAGACCTCGGGACCAGTGACACTTCTTGTTCGATGTTCATCTCCCTGTGCCTTTCTGCACACTTCTTTTTATTAAATATATCCTGATTTCCAACGTTATACTCAGCTTCTCGATTGTTACTTCCTCTCCAAACATTTTCAATCATGCTAATAACCCCGGACAACATCGATATTTCGAAACAACGAGGTAGTTCTTTTAGCGGCTGCCAGTTTCAGTGCTGGAGGAATGTTAGAAGGCACGGTTGCAAGGTTGTGACGTCGTTATTCCGTTCATGTCACACGCTATACGTCATCGTTTCAAATCAAGCAGGAGTTTGGTTTGTCCCCTTGTTACATGCTGAAGTTATTGAATTGTTGGGAATGGAGCATTCGTGCTTGTTAATCTCATTAACAAACCCGCTTTGAATTTGCTCGCCCATGTCTGCCGCTGCGTTGAAAAGAATTACAATTCCAAGTTATTGTTGCGTGAAACGTTGTTCAGCTTCTCTCCTCGAATAAAGTGAGGACTGGAGATGATGAAGCACTCCTGCTAGAAACGCCGTTTCTACTGATGCTCGGATGCTGCCTGAACTGCTGTGCATTTCCAGCACCACAGATTTGTACATTTGGACTCTTGTAACTTTTCCAAACTTGTTGATGACACCAACTGGATCGGAATGTATATTGTGAGGAGGTTAGTGGGAGCCTTCAAGTGAAGTTTGACAGTCTCATGAATGCGACAGTAAATGGCCGTTTATCCATAGCACACGATAGCTCCACAAAGAACTTCAATAAGCTGGTTAAATCTGACTGCCTTTTCGTAAAATATCTTGAATTTTCATCATACCCTATATTTTCTTTCTCCAAGTGCCTTGCTCAACAAATTTATTAAAAAAAACATTGAGTAGCTTTCATGTGACAGATGTTAAGCTAACTGCCTGTCATTTCCTCCTTGACTTCCCTTGTGTTCTGACTAAATAAAACTCACTGATCTGCATTGGTTCCCAGGATGCCTCTCCACTGATTTTATAATTCTCAGATTTGTTTTCAAATCCATTCATGGTCGAACATCCCATTAATCCACCACTGCTTCCAGCCCAACATTCCTCTGTGCTCTTCCCACTCCTCTACTTCTACTCTCTGTATTCGAATGCTCCTTACTCCCCCACTGCCAGATATGGATTTTACACTGAATGAGAGAGTCTGAAGCAGTGTTGCATTTCACTAAACACTTCAGGCTACTGCTCTTGATGCTAATATAGAGTTCTACAACATCACCATGTTTTCTGAAAAAAAAAGATCAATTCCTATTTATGACTATCATGTAGATTCCTGCAAAATACTTGACTATTTTCTGTGTGCTGGCAAGTACAGTTTATTTCTCTATCCCATGTTTCACTTTGACTGTGACATCGCACATTTAGCTACTCTTTGTTCACTTACAACTGTCCTTTGTTTGACGTCTGTATTTCTGGTTCTGTGTGTGGTGGGCCAGTGACAGCCTGATGTGGAATTCCAGAGTGTTATGAAGTTGAAAGTGTGTACTCTACTTTAAAGACAATGCAATGTTGTTCTGCGCTGAGAGCTGACGAGAGTAGTGTCAGATTTTACTGGAAAATTGAAAATACATAGCATTTAGCTGTGAAATAGCTACCTGAGTTGGTTGCTATTTTGACGACAATTCAAATTTAACCAACGAGATTCAATTACGTCTCAGTAAACTAAAAGCCAATCGATTTCGAATTTATTATTCTGCCAACATCGAACCAATGAGATAATCCGAATATGGGGTATTAGAAAGGTAGGCATTTTGAACGTCAGACAGAGTTACTGCCATCAAGGGAGAACTACAGGAGAAAAAGACAAGCCAAACACAAAAAGACAGATTGCGAAATGAATGGAAATGACTCTGGCAATTTGTGCAGCTAACACCAAACAAATGTTAGCATGAAAGCTGCTGGGTTGCGCTGTTGGATCTTATCGACACCACGATCACAAGTGCCCCACACGCTGACAATTGATAACTCGGCCGAAACTCAGTTCATCTGCTGCTGAAACTCTCATTTTTTCCCCCTTTGATATCATTAGAGGGGACTTTAAATGAAAAGGCTGGCGATTTTGCTAGTTTGAAAAATTGCAGTTCTGAGGAACGATCTTTTAAATGAACATCAAACGTGACTGTAAAAATTCAGCGAAGGGACAAAAAATGCAGTGACACTGCTGGAAGAGTGCCACAGAGACCAGAACAACTTAGTGGTATAGTGAATCTAATGGCAGTTAATGTCTCAATAATGATCAAATAAAAGGGTAGAAATAACAGTGGATTTTCACAACTCCAATGTCGTGTGCCAATGTAATGCGAAATGAGTTTTGAAGTGATTTCAAGAGCATTGTTTTTGATCAGTCATGGCAAGACAAACATGAGGGGCACATTTGTGAAGCTAGTTTTGAGAACGTAAGCTGGGCAGTAGCAGGAATGGCAGTGCGAGAGCATCTTGGTAGTAGAGATCACAAACCAGTCAGCTGAACATCAGACTGAAAGCCACCTCGCACAAGAATTAGGCTAGTATGTTTGACCAGGTGTGTATTTATTTTATCCTGGCAAACTCGTTAAAAGCTGAAAATGTGTTGCTGGTAATGCGCAGCAGTTCAGGCAGCGTCCAAGGAGCAGGGGAATCGACGTTTCTGGCATGAGCCCTTCTTCAGGAAACTGAAGAAGGGCTCATGCCCGAAACGTCGATTCTCCTGCTCCTTGGGTACTGCTTGACCTGCTGCGCTTTTCCAGCAACACATTTTCAGCTCTGATCTCCAGCATCTGCAGTCCTCACTTTCTCCTCGAAAACTTGTTAAAACATCAACGTCTGTGGCATTAATAGAAACGTAGCGAGTGAGGTGCCATACTGGCTTATTGGCAGGAAGTCAAGACGAATTGTTAGCAGGTAATCTCTGGTCCATGTCAGTAAAGGCTCCAACATGATGAATGATTTCAAATCCACCGGGATTGAAATGGATCGAGTGGCTTCAAGGTCCCGATAAGGGGATGGGACACGTTTACCCATCAAGAGTTACAGGAGCAGCAATTACAGAACAGTGCCAACGTGCACGTTAGATTATGGTAAGCCTCAGTGATATGGGAGGAGCGATGAAAGTGACTATGGAAGGGAGGGAAATCTCTGAAAATGCGTGGGCGTGAATTCTGATTTCTGAAATGGAGAATTGTGATATTCCACATAAGTACCAAATGTTGCGGAATACCATATAATCTCGTGTTCCCAGGGCTAAACTAAGAGAGACTGAATGGCGCAGCAGCGAAGATCAAACTGGAAATGGCCATGAGGATGAGCCCGCTGTGACGTTATAAAGGTGCATGAAAGGCCGGGGCTGGGACTCCAACCTCACCTGTCGTACCTTCTGTTGATATGGAGCAGGGAGCATTGTGATATCAGATTGGGACCTCCATCTCACATGGAGCAGCTTCTGTTGGCATAAAGCAGGGGGCATTGTGGCAGCAGGCTGGAAGGTCCAACCTCACTGGAGCAGATTGTATTGATAAGGAGCACGGAGCAATGAGACATCAAGTTGGGAGCAAGGATACTCTGTTATTTTAATCTGAACTAAAGTAGTATTTGGCAGGAACCAGGTTTGTCGATTCAGTAAATACCTGTCCCAAGGAAATCTCCCAAAAATAAAGGAAAATGTGGCAAAGATTCTGCTCGTCGAGGAGAAAGAAATACAGGCAATATTTTGTTTTTCTGACCTTCATCATAAGACTGACTGCGTATTTGGTTAAATTAGAGCAAGCGATTTTCAGCTCGTGTCATGATCTTAAATATCCTGAAAACCCATGCATGTCATTCAAGCAAACTAAACTTCCAATAATTAATGGTATAAAACTAGCTCAAAGGGGGAGGACGGAGGGTGGTGCTGGAGGGTTGTTTTTCAGACTGGAGTCCCGTGACCAATGGAGTGCTGCAAGGATCGGTGCTGGGTCCTCTACTTTTTTTCATTTAATTGTAGATGTTGTGAACAGCGAAGAGAGTTACCACAGATATGAACAGGATCTCTACCAGTTCGACCAATCGGCTGAGAAGTGGCAGATGGAGTTTAATTCAGATCAATGTGAGGTGCTGCATTTTGGGAAAGCAAATCATAACCGGACTTCAACATTGAAAGGCAATGTCCGAGGGAGTGTTACTGAACAAAGAAACCTTGGAGTGCAGGTTCATAGAATTCTGATAGATGAAATATAACTTGAAAGTGGAGTCGCAGGTTGATAGGATAGTGAAGAAGGCGTTTAGTATGCTTTCCTTTCTTGGTCAGAGTATTGATTATATGAGTTCGGTGGTAATTTTGCTGCTGTATAAGACATTGGTTTAGCCACTGCTGGAATATTGCGTGCATAGCTGGTCTCCTTCCCATCGGAAAGAAGTTACGAAACTTGAAAGGGTTCAGAAAACAAATATGAGGATTTTGCCAGGGTTGGACGATTTCCGATATCGGGAGAGGCTTAACAGTCTGGGGCTGTTTTCCCTGGAGCGTCGGAGGCTGAGTGGTGACTTATTCGAGGTTTTCTAAATTGTGTGGGTCTAAGATAGGATAAACAGAAAAAGTCTTTTCCCTGGGTTCTGTGAGTACAAAATTAGAGTGCATAGTTTTAGGGTGAAAGGGGAAAGATTTCAATGAGATCGACGGGGCAACGGTTTCACACAGAGAGTGAGCAGTGTATGGAATGTGCTGCCAAAGTGAGTGGTGGAGGCTGGTACAATTGCAATATTTAAGCGGCATTTGGATGGATATACGAATACAAAGCGTTTGGAGGGATATGGACGGGGTAATGGCAGATGGGACTAGATTGGTTTGGGATCTTTGGTCAGCATGGATGACTAGGACCAAAGGGTCTGTTTCCATGCTGTACATCTCTTTGACTCTATGACTCTATTTGATGTTGCCATTATGCTCGAGCTTTTCTTGATTTATCGAGGAAAAGCAGGAAACTAATGTTGAAATTTATAGGATCACTGATGATCCCATTCAATGGCTGAACAGACAAGAGGCTGAATAGAAGCTTCATCATGACAGATATGTTATCATTATGAATCGCGCTGAAACACAAATTGGGGAGGATTGGACTGAAGCAGTGGTGGTGATTTTCATTCGTGGTTAAATTTATGAATATGACTGCTATTTCTCCTCTCCATATTAACATCACAACTCTGAAGCATGAAAGCGTGAAGGACATATGGGACAATTGGCGCCTGACTCCAGTTCAGAACATTTCAGGTTTCACTCCTCTCTCGCTCGAGGTTAACGCAGGTATTTATTACACTGACACCCTAATCTTCCTGAAGAATTGTTCTGAAGCCGAGATGAAGTTTGAGTTCCTGATATGCAGACACGAGAATCTCTTTCAGTACACGTCCCGGCGAAAATCACAGTCAAAGTCGCAGCGTCATCACAGGTGAGGAAGACCAAATAGTCCCACACACTGCGAATGCGCACTTTTCAATTTCACAGAGCAAACGACCCAATCGCTGTGGCTCCTCGAAATGGCAAGGAAACATAATAAATATTTCAGTCTCATGTTGGTTCATGGAGTGCCGAGGCACTTCTTCTTTAAGAGGCTGGGGCATTGACTCTGATGTTCGTGGAGACATTGATTGATGCGAAGCATTGAAAGGAATCCTATCACAGAAACCCATGCTGTTGATGCTGAACAAAACAGCCCTTACTGGGAATTGAACCCTGCCCGCAGTGGTAAAGGTGGCAATTCAGAAACACGACACGACCAGGGTCGAGTCCAGCTGTCAGACTCACGGAGAGTGACAGCCCTCAAACGTGTTGGAGCGTTCTTGGCAGAAACAACTGCTTCAATATCCTCATTCCATTTTCCATCTCTTTGCCTTGTATGACCTAGCATCACAAATACAGACTGAATACTTCAGAAGGTTGTGTTGATTTCCTCACAATGAGTTGAAGATTTATCCACCACCACTGGTGGGTAAAGTTTGTACTGCATATATACTGAAATCTTTCTGCATCTTTCATTTAGTCTACGCCACTTGGCGTTTGATCGAGAGGAACCATTTCTTTCATCCTAACATGACTTTATCTCTCATTGTTTTTCACATTTCAATCATTTTTCCTCACAATCACCTCTTCTCCATTGAAATTAGATCTCAGAAACTGATCGTTTCCAAAAATAAATCTTTGCTGAATACAGCATTTTATCCTTTTCGTGAGCATGATGTTCTCGTGATCTCCGGTACATGTCAGTAAAAATTGCTACATGAGAACTGATCTCACAACAGCAGTATGTAAATGGATCGATTGGTTTTAAATTCCTAATTGTGGGATTGGGTCACGTTCGCCCAATAACATTGACTGCAGCTGCTGAGACTGAACAATGTCAATGCGAGTGCTTGATTGCCAAATGCCTCAGGGAAATTGGAGGAGGGACCGAAAGCAGGGATACTGATCATGGGATGGAGAGAAATCTCCGAGAATGGGTGGGTTTGAATCCTGATACATAGACAGCAAAGATGTGAAAGGGCGAGGGTTTGAAGGAGCAAAAGCATCACCTCGATGAATATTTTCATGTCAAAAAAGATTGATTCGCTCCTGCTTTTGTTAAGCATGTCTTACTCTGCATAAAGCGGTAACAAGTGACAACACTGGAAGTCAAATTGCAGATGATTTTTCTGCTGCCACTACGCAAAGCGCTAACCACTGTATGATACCAGCACCACATGGAATAGCATGAAGCATAAAGCAGTAAAAATGGTGGCAGAGGATATGGTAGGAACAGGACTGCATGAACAGTCCGAATACTTGACAAACAGCGACTGAGACATGAAAACTCATGGTGGGCTGAATGGTCAACTTCGGTGTCTCCAGAGCCGATGGATATTTCATCACTTAGTTGGCTGAAGGCGACGATTGATACAGTTCTCCAGAAAATGCAAATGTCAGGGAATAGCGCAGGGAATTGCTGGGATGTATTTCTGCAAAAGAAATGTAGTTTAACATCGTTTACATTATCAATTTAGTCACAATAGGAAGTGAACACTGCTGTGGAATATCATATAGTGCCAGGTTTCACGCCTGGAATACGAGAAACTGTATGGTGCAACAGTGAAGATCAACCTGGAAATGGGGATGGGGGATGAGCGAGCGGATATGGGTTCAGTCATGATATCAGTGAGTGTGAAGGTTTTCACTGAAAGTATAGAGTGAATTGAAATGCCGGGAACTGGGGGTTCTAACATTGCGTGGAGCAGCTTCTATTGACGTAGTATGCATCGCATCAGGCTGGGAGTTCCGACGTGAACTGCAGCAGCCTCCATTGACACGAAGCTGGGAGCATTGGGACATCAAGCTGGTAGTTCCAACTTTACCTGGAGCAGCATCTATTGATATCTGCACATGGAGAAACGGAGGTAATGTTTTCACTCTCTGACCTTTCTCATATGGCTAACTCTGCTCTGGCAGGAAGGGATTTTTTTTCCTCATTTCGTTTTATTCAATTTCTTGTAAACTCGCACAGGTCCTTGAAGTACTTTCAAACTACGAAAATTCGCTTCAATACGATGTTGTGATTAGGCATTAGTTTATCAAAAGTGATGTAGCAAAGTCAGTGAAGCGAATTTGAAATTCATCAGATGAGAGGAGATACCATGGAATGGCTGAGTAGACACAAAGTGAATGGAAGTTTCATGAAGATGAATGTCTTTTCGATGCAAAACCTCCCGCTGCACAAAGAGTGAATGATTGGAACGAAGCAGTAACAGTGGTTATCTTTCCTGGTTATTAAACTTGTGAACATGAGTACGATTGGTCATGTCCGTGTTTAGATCACAACTCTGCAGAATACCAACCTCAAGCCCTCGCAAACGCAATGTCACAATGGATAATGCGCTTGGTTACGGTCCAGAAATCGTGGTTAAGGTTTCGACTTGTTTCAAGAGCAAGACTGGAAGGCTTTAAATTCACATACAAGCTAATCTCCCGCACAATGTAGCACATACATCGGACCAGTGGCACAATGGATGACATGCCTAACTACAGAGCTGCTGTGTGGAGTTTCGATTCCAATCTGGCTTGCAGGCAGCGCTGACTTTATTGCACTTACAACTGACTGTTCTGAAGCCGAAATGAGGTTTGCATCTTGAACTGCAGGGACAAGAGTCCCTTCATTAAATGCCCCTGCGAACGTCAGAGTCAATATCCCAGAGTCATCACTGGAGGGGAAGCTGAATTCATCACTCACGCTGCCCTTTACACCCGTTAACTTTCCGAGATTCACTGCAGCACCTGTGATTGTCAAGGAAACAAGACACAGAGCCAAGTCTCAGCTTTGAAAATTTTGGGAAAATCGTTAGGAAGCGGAATCAGAGGAGAATGGAGAGTGAACTGTCTGAATGAGCAGAGACGGCCGAGGCACCGCCCCACTTATTTAAGAGGCTGGGACATAGTCTCTCATTTCTCGACGTGATTAATTGATCCGAGGTACTAAAAGCTCTCCACTTGCAGGTGGTCTGCTTTTGCTGATGTCGCTGACAGAATCGAAACAAACCCCCAACTCCCGGACTGAGAATCAAAGCCGGCTCACAGCGAAGAAAGCGGAAAAAATGGAACTGCTCGCCGACCACGGACAGCTACACGAATACCACGTATGTGTAGAATGACAGCCATCAAGGTCGTTGTAAATGCTTTCGTCAGATGCAATCGCTTAACTATCTTTATCCATTTTCAACACTTGGCCTTGTATGCATTAACAACTCAAGTTCACATCCGTGTATTTCTGATGGTTATGTGGGTTCGCCCCTGTGCATCTCTTCATACAGTGAATCCAGATTCAACCATCCGCTTGTTGATGAGATTTTTCTACATGTCTCCTCAACCCTTTCCACTTTTTAGCTTCAGTCTACGCCTCTGTTGGTCGCTCAAGAGGAATCGTTTCTTTTAGTCTGCATTGTCCATGACGCTCATTATTTAATTTATATGAATCCTCACAGTCTCCTCTGCCTTAGGAAAACAACCCCAGTCAAAACAATCTGTCTTCATAACGTAAACCTTTCAACTCGATAAAATTCTGCACGGTTTCCACTGCGATCACATGACTACTGTAATGTGATTTGCAGAACTGCACGCAATATTTTGGGGGAACCGAATGAACAAATGATAAAATGGCTGTAGAAAGCCACAGAAAATAGTCTTTTCCAATAAAACATCTTTTGCTCAATACTGCGCTGTACTCTTATCCTGAGCTCGATGCTCCATTAATCTCTTCGAAGAGAGAACATAGAAAATAAAACAATACAGCACAGAACAGGCCCATCGTCCCACGATGTTGTGACGAACTTCTATCCTAGATTAAGCACCCATCCGTGTACCTATCCAAATGCCGCTTAAAGATCGCCAATGATTCTGACTCTTCCGTTCCCACGGCAGCGCATTCCATGCCCCTACCACTCTCTGGGTAAAGAACCCACCCCTAACATCTCCCCTATACCTTCCACTCTTCACCTTAAATTTATGTCCCCTTGTAACACTCTGTTGTACCCGGGGGAAAAGTTTCTGACTGACTACTCTATCTATACCTCTGATCATCTTATTAACTTCTATCAAGTCACCCCTCATCCTTCGCCGTTCCAACGAGAAAAGGCCGAGAACTCTCAACCTATCCTCGTACGACCTATTCTCCTTTCCAGGCAACATCCTGGTAAATCTTCTCTACACCCTCTCCAAAGCTTCCACAACTTTCCTAAAGTGAGGCGACCAGAACTGCACACAGTCCTCCAACTGTGGCCTTACCAAAGTCCTGTACAGCTGCAACATCACTTCACGACTCTTGAATTCAATCCCTCTGCTAATGAACGATAATACTCCATAGGCCTTCTTACAAACTCTATCCACCTGAGTGGCAAATTTCAAAGATCTATGTACATTGACCCCAAGATTCCTCTGTTCCTCCACCTGACTAAGAACCCTACCATTAACCCTGTATTCCGCATTCTTATTTGTTCTTCCGAAATGGACAACCTAACACTTGGCAGGTTTGAACTCCATCTGCCAATCATCAGCCCAGCTCTGCATTATATCTAAGTCCCTTTGCAAACGACAAATGCCCTCCTCACTGTCCACAACTCCACCTATCTTCGTATCATCTGCAAATTTACTGACCCACCCTTCGACTCCCTCATCTAAGTCATTAATAAAAATTACAAACAGCAGAGGACCAAGAACTGATCTCTGCGGAAATCCAATTGTAACCGGGCTCCAGGCTGAAGATTTACCATCTACCACCACTCTCTGACTTCGACGGGTTAGCCAGTTTTCTATGCAATTGGCCAAATTTCCCTCTATCCCATGCCTCCTGACTTTCCGCATAAGCCGACCATGGGGAACCTTATCAAATGCCTTACTAATATCCATGTACACTACATCCACTGCTCTACCCTCATCCACATGCTTGGTGACCTCCTCGAAGAATTCAATAAGACTTGTAAGGCAAGACCTACCCTTCACAAATCCGTGCTGGCTGTCCGTAATCAAGCAGTGTCTTTCCAGATACTCGAAAATCCTATCCCTCAGTACCCTTTCCATTACTTTGCCTACCACAGAAGTAAGACGAGCTGGCCTGTAATTCCCGGGGTTATCCCTATTCCCTTTTTTGAACAGGGGCACAACATTCGATACTCTCCAGTCCCCTGGTACCACCCCCGTTGACAGTGAAGACGAGAAGATCATTGCCAACGGTACTGCAATTTCCTCTCTTGCTCCCCACATAATCCTAGGATATATCCCGTCAGGCCCAGGGGACCTGTCTATCCTCAAGTTGTTCAAAATGTCCAACACATATTCCTTCCTAACAAGTATCTCTTCGAGCTTTCCAGTCCGTTTTACACTCTCCTCTTCAACAATACGGTCCCTCTCGTTCGTAAATGCTGAAGAGAAGTACTTGTTCAAGACCTCTCCTATCTCTTCCGACTCAAAACACAGTCTCCCACTACTGTCGTTGATCGGACCTACCATCGTTCTCGTCATTCTCAGGTTTCTCACATACGCATAAAATGCCTTGGGGTTATCCTTGATTCTATCCGCCAAGGATTTTTCATGCCGTCTCTTAGCTCTCCTAATCCCTTTCTTCAGGTCCCTTCTGGCTGTCCTGTATCCCTCCACTGCTCTGTCTGAACCCTGTTTCCTCAACCTTATGTAAGCATCTTTCTTCCTCTTTACTAGACATTCAACCTCCCTCGTCAACCAAGGCTCTCTCACACGACCATTTCTTTCCTGCCTGATCGGTACATACATATCAAGGACACGTCGTATCTGCTCCTTGAAAAAGTTCCACATTTCCACCACATCCTTCCCTGACAGCCTATGCTCCCAACGTATGCTCCTCAAATCATGTCTTACAGCATCGTATTTTCCCTTCCCCCAATTGTAAAATCTACCTTGTTGTGCGCAACTATCTCTCTCCATAACCAAGGTAAAAGTCACAGAATTGTGGTCACCATCACCAAAATGTTCACCCATTAACAAGCCCACCACTTGTACCGGTTCATTTCCGAGTACCAAATCCAATATGGCCTCCCCTCTGGTTGGACAATCTACATACTGAGCTTGAAACGCTTCCTGGATACACTGCACAAACACCGCCCCATCCAATCTACTTGATCTAATATTTGGGAAGTTGAAGTCGCCCATGACTCCGACCCTGTGGCTTCTGCACCTTTCCAAAATCTGTTTCCCAATCTGTTTCTCCACATCTCTGCTGCTATTGGGGGCCTATAGTAAACACCCAACAAGGTGACTGCACCTTTCCTATTTCTGACTTCAGCCCATACTACCTCCAGAGGCAGATCCCCCTCAAACTTCCTTTCTGCAGCCGTTATACCATTTCTAATTAGCAATGCCACCCCCCCCCCTCCTTTTTTACCACCCTCCCTAATCTTACTGAAACATCTGTAACCAGGAACCTCCAATAGCCATTCCTGTCCCTCGTCGATCCACGTTTCCGTGATGGTCACAACATCGTAGTCCCAGGTACTGATCCACACCTTAAGTTCACCCACCTTATTTCTGATACTCCTTGCGTTGAAGTATACGCTCTTTAGCCCATCTCTGTGTCCACAAGTACTCCCTGTCAGTGCTACCATCTCCACAGCCTCCCTACAGTCTTGGGCATCCTGACACACAGCTATCTTACTTGGTGGACTACAAGTCCGGATCCCATCCCCCTGCCAAATTAGTTTAAACTCCCCCGAAGAGTGCTAGCAAACCTACATCCCAGGATATTGGTGCCCTTCTGGTTCAGGTGCAACCCGTCCTGTTTGTACAGGTCCCACCTTCCCCAGAATGCAGTCCAATTGTCCAAATATCTGAAGCCCTCTCTCCTATACCATCCTTGCAGCCACGTGTTCAACTGCACTCTCTCCCTATTCTTTGCCTCACTGTCACGTGGCACTGGCACCAACCCAGAGATGACGACTCTGTCTGTCCTAGCTTTTAGCTTTTGTCCGTGTCAGTAAAGGCTGCCCCACGAGGATGAATTACAGAACAGCTGCATCTAAATGGATTGAATTGCTTGAAGATGCCGATCATTGGATTGGGGCACTTTCACCCAAAATAGTGACCGCAGCAGTAGAGATTGAACACTGTAAATGTGAGTACTATATTGTGCAATCCCTCAGTGAAATTGGAGGGTGGTCGTTTAGGCGAGTTAGTTCTTGTGGGAGCGAAAGGTTTCTCCGATAAAGGGTTGCTATGATATTTGAAAAACAAAGATGTAAGACAGCGGGTGTTTGAAGAAGGGAATTTATCACCACCAAGAATATTTTTATGCAAAACAAAGATTGATTTTCCCAGCGTTTGCTCAGCACATATTACATGGAGTAAAACGGGTAAATGCCGATTCCTGTCACTGTGATTCGAGCAGAACTTGCTGTGTTTACAATGCCAAGGAAGAACCATTTCATGATCCTGGCGCCACATGGAAAAGCACGATGCAAAAAGCAATAATGATCGTGGCAGAGGTTACGCCAGGAACAGAACCACACGAACAAAGGAATACTGGTCAAACAGTGACTGAGATGTGGAAACTCGGATTCGGTTGAATCTTTAACTTCTATGTCTCGAGAGACTGCAGAAATTGCAACACTGAGGTTGTAGGAGATTACGTTTGCAAGATATCTACAAAAGTTCAAAGGGTCATGGGATACTGCAAGGTATTGCTGAAAGGTATTTCTCAATAACACTGTATTTTAACATGGGTTACTTCACAAATGTTCTCCCTCATTGACAGAATCATGCAATGCCATATCATATAATCCCAGTTCCCAGGTGTGGAGTCAGAGAAATTGAGTCGCACTGCTCCCAAACTACTTGGAAATGGTGATGGCGATGAGCGCGACCATGTCGCTGCAACAATACAATCAGTGAGCGGATTGGTATTCTCTGATGATACACAGGCGCATGAAATATCGAAGCTAAAAGCTCCTGCCTGATCGAAAGTGGCTTCAATTACCACGCATCAAGAGGCAGTGGGACATCCAGCTGGCAGCTCAAATTTCACATGCAAGAACTTGTATTGACATGGAGCAGGGCACATTGGGACATCAGCTGGGCGGAAAGATTGTCAACTATTTTAATCTTAAGTGAAGTAGTTCTCAGCAGGACACGTGTTTGTGGATTGAGGTAAAAGTCTGCAACTGGGACAGTCTAAATTACAAAGAATAATTCTGCAAAGATTCAATTCTTGGAGAAGCATCTGTGCAGAGAGAAGCAGAGGAATTTCTTACATCATCTACCCCTCCTTATATGGTTGACTTTGCACTGGGTTAATTTCCATGATGGGATTTTTTTGCTCGGGTCACAGTATTCAGTTTCCTGCATACTCGCAAAGGTCGTTACTGTAATCGAAACATCTGAAAACTTAACTGGTATTTTCCGATGTGGTGATTAGTCTCACGTTCATGTCAGTTGTGCTGAAGAAGTGGATTCGAATTTCATCAGATCAGCAGTGATTCCATTGAATGACTGAGCATACAGAGTGTGAATGGAAGCTTCATGTGGACATATATGTTTTGTTTTGGAAAATTCGCTGCTTTGAAAGGTGATGAAGATTGGACTGAAGCAGTTGCAGAAATTATGTTTGTTGCTTGTTTAACTGGAGAACATCACTGCTGTTAATCATGCCAGTACTAACATCACGGCTCCTAAGTCGCTAAATGCGCATCGGGCCAGTGGCGCAATGGATAACGCGCCTGACTACGGATTAGGAGACTGTAGGTTCGAATCCTGCCTGGCTCGAGGGAAGTGCAGTCGTTTCTTACGCATTACAAACTGTTTTTTCTGCAGCTGAAATAAGGTTTGAGTTCTTAATCGACAGGAACGAGAATGCCTTCAATAAATGCCCCCAAGAGCATGAGAGTCAATGTTCCAGCGTCATCACAGAAGGGAAGCCGAATAGTCTCACACGTTGGTCATGGGCACCTTTCCATTTCACAAAGCTATTGATCGCATCACTGTTGCACGCGGGAATGGTGGGCTTTGAGCATTTTTTGACACTCTTTGGCAAATGGATTCAGAGAAGAATGAAGAGTTAAATGTCCAACTAATCTTAATAGAGAGTGATTTCCAGAGTCTGCCACCCGCAGACTGGTAATGTTTTCCAACATATCTATTCAAAGCTTTCTGCATCTTGTCTGAAATCGACAAACCCTGGTGATCGATCAAGAACAAATGGTTCCTTCAATCTGTAATTCCATGCTCCTCATTATTTCGAACACGTCAATTATGTCTCCTCACAATCAGCTGTGCTCTGAGAAGAAGAACCCCCGTTTTGCCTCGGAGAGACGATTTATGCAGGAAATCCAGAGCGTAACATCGCTATTTGTTTTGGTGAGTATGACATAAAATTTTACCACTAACCACTGTGACACCGTGCCATTCCTTGGAGGAGTTGAATATTGTTTACCTCTCTATCTGCTAATCCTGGCCAAGGTAAAGAAACTTTATCTTTGCAGGAATATTATTAAAGCAGCTCTGGCACTTGCCCCTTAAAAACCTCTGATCGGTTTGTGCACACTGATGCAGCTTTCCAGCCACCAATGTGCTTTCTATTACCATGCCAACAAAACATCCAGGCTTGTTTTGTTTTCCTGCATCTGACTTATCAGTACTTTCCATAGTTCTCCAACACTGATTTCATGTGGCCTAATTTATTGCAAAGAAACCCTCAGATCTTGTTCCCTTCAGGGTTTTCCTATTTATCCTCTGATAATTAATCCTCATGATCTTCACAGATATTTAAGTTTCCCATTCCACGTGAGGATTTCTCTTTGCCCAATTTCTATCCCTCAGACTTAAAATGGTTCTGGAAGCCCATCCTTATTTTATGGACCAGTTCATTACAATCAGCCATTTCAGCTGCTAACCTTGTCGTTTTAATAATATGCTCTTCCAGGGTAAGCTTATCCTCAGCCTTTGTCTCCAGCTTTTTAAGGTGAATTCCTTTAATAATTGCCAATTTCTGAAGTTCAAACTCTGTCTCCCTTTCTCTCTGCTCTGTTAATCTCTCTTCTTCGAATCGCATCTCAAACTGCTTCAAATCTGGTGTCTTTTCCTTATCTCTCGCGTCTCACCCAAGCTGCTTTATATTCAATTAACGTTTAAACATCTCCACAGATTCTCATGAATTTTCCAGTTTAGTTAAATGCCCAGCTACTGCGGGGAATGACCTCTCCTTTCCTCACAGAAAGAGGCAAATACAATGCCAGCACTTCTGCTAATTCCAGAAGCCTGGCCTGAATCAGTTTATTATAAATCTACCAACTTTACGTCGTCCATAGCCAGATAACTCTTTGGAACCCAAATGAGAAATTGCTGTCCCAAGCATTTTCTCCTCCAATCCAAATCAACACCCGAAATAAAGACGCAAGCACATACCAGTTGCTCTTTTAATCCATCAACTATCTTGCAATTTGTTATGGGCTAGGCTAAACCATTCAAAACATTATTAAGCAGAAACCCAGATCGTAACATGATATTCTTTTTCGTTAAGTGTACAATGAAAATTACCCGAGTCAGATGATTACAAAAAAAATCACAAAATGACGAATTGAAAAAGAAAAAAAAACAGAATATAGAATACCCACAGAAATTAGTCTATCCAAAGTAGACTTAATTAAGTTGTTCTAAAGTACACAACAATCCTAAAAAAAAGCACCTTAAACACAGTAAAAATGAAACAAAACTTACGGGTAAAAATTCGAAGGGCAGAAGGAGAGAGGTTATTAGTTGCAGGATCTAAAAACCGGAATTCAGCTTTCCAGAATGACCACTCTTTTACCATGAAACAGTTCATTTCTAAAACATTAAGCATTTGGTCTCAGGCCTTAACTGTTGATGGAGAAATGAAAGGCCTCACAGCGAACACTTTCTCACTGTTACATCTCATCCGACTCGGAACCTGAACTGTTTTACAACGCCTTTGATTAAAAAAAAATCAAGACACATTATCCTCGAGGAAAAGTGCAGCTCGTTATTTTTTTAAAAAGAGAACATCTTTGTGACAGCGCAGTCCGTCCAAAAAATCTTCATAAGTGAATCTCTTCGAACAGACAATATCCTAGTAAATCTGGTCTGCAGAGTTCCCAGTGCTGACACATCCCTGCTATAATGATAATTGCAGAAAGACACATAATACACCAGCTAGAGCCGATTGAGCAAAGGAAATTAACAACTCAGAAAGCCACAGAAACTCCACTTTTCCAATAATGTGACTTTTACACAATACTGTGCCGTGGAGAAAGTGAGAACTGCAGATGCCAGAACTCAGAGTCGATAGTGTGTCGACAGAAAACACAGTTGTTCAGGCAGCATGCGAGGAGCGGGGGAGTTGATGTTTCGGGCATAAACACCTCACCAGGAAAGAGGTTTGTGGCGGTGGGGATTGAGAGAAACATTGGATGTTTGGGGGTTTGGCGGCGTGATAGCTGAGAATGCGATGAGTAGATAAAGGTGGAAAATAAGATACGAGCTCTGACAGGAGTTGGAGCGGGTAGGTTGGAAAGGTGATGTGCAGGTCATGAGGACAATGCTGAGTTGGAGTCATGAAACTAGAATAATGTGAGCAAAGGGCGAATGAGGAAACTGGTGATCCCATGTGGCATCAAGGTCCCAAGCGGAAGATGAAGCCTTCTTCATTCAGGCATCAGGGGTTTAGGGAATGTCAACGATGGAGGCGCAGGACCTGCATGTGCTTGGCGGATTGGGAAGTAAAGAATAATTTGCATCAGTGATGATCTTCCAACTGCATATCCAAACTATCATTACTAACATGTTGTTACATCTCAGGAACAGTATCTGACACTATCCCACCTAAGTAGAAGGCGAGGATTGCAGATGTGAGAGATTAGAGTCAGGAAAGATAGCGCTGGAAAGCACAGTGGTTCGGCAACATCTGAGGACCAGGAGTGTCAATGTTTCGAACATTCCTGACGAAGAACGTATGCTCGAAACATCGATTTTCCTACTCCATGGATGCTGCCTTACCAGGTGTTCTTTTCCAGTTCCACACTTTCAACTCGACACCGCCTCCTCTCTACTGCTTTAGAAAATTAAGATGCACCTGTCACGACTCAGTCGATTCTTCTGTCGCATGCGAGACAAACTGCAACATTTTTTCCCCAAAAATATCATGTCATTCAGATCACTAAAGAAAAGGAATCTGCAGAGGCTGAATATCTGAGAGAAAAAAATTGTTGTAGAATTCAGCATTCTCTCAGTTCAACTGAATGTTTGACTATGAAAATTGTTAAAGGAAAAGAGAAAGCTTCAGTTTAATAACTGCTACACTCTGCTTCTCAAAGGCTCAAAAACGAGTTTCAGGAAGCGGAATGATTTGTTCAGGCAATGCATGCTCACCTTGTCAAGTTCTGATAGGAATGGTGGAATATATATTGGCTTCGCCATTGCTGAGCAGATGAAAAATATCATTTTGCCTTCCGAAACAGTTGATGCTCCTGAATAAAAGTCAATGTGACTCATATCCCAGCACAGCCATTTCAGTGTGTATTTCAGAATCTGCAACATCACATTTAATTTCAAAGATCTATATTGATTGTTCCTTATAAATATGGCATTCTCCATTTCAGAGTGCGTTGGACAATACTTTACCCACTCATTTACTCATCGGTACATCAATCAATTGTTGTACCCCTACTGTTCCATTCACGACTTATCTACCAAACTGCTTTCACGAAGAAAATGCTTATTTTTAAAACTGAGGACTGAGCTGAACCAATGCCTTTTGCAAATCAACCATCATGAGTGCCCGTCAACTTAAATCTGTGCCCTCTAGTTTTGAACTTCACCATTCTGCGCAAACGATTTAGTCCAGTTGCCTATCCATGCTCCTCATGACTTTATCAACTGTGAGAACGTGTCCTGCTGCCTGGAACATTCCAGCGAAAAAGCCCCTGCCTACCCCATCTCCACGCTTATCTCAAGCCCTCGGGTTCCCGCAACATCCTTGTAAATCATCTGTGCACAGTTTCAATTTACACAAAATTCTTCCAGTAGAAGTTGACCATAATTGTAAGCAGTATTCGAAATGTGATCTCACCAATGCTCCATATCGCCACAACATCACATTCCAACTTGGATAATCGACTTTCTGACTAATGACGAATAGCGTGCCAACTACTTTCTTCACCACCTTGTCTACTTGTGACACCACTTTATCTGCTTTTATAAATTTTACCTTGATTGGTAAAGTTGTGATTGTCACTATGTTCTGCTGCCTTCACGGATATATGGCCCAACATGCAAAGACTTCCTGTTCCTCTGGGTTTCCTCGTGTCCTGCCAATCATTGAGTAATCCATTGACGTGTTACTTCCAATGTGCATCACCTCATGTTTTTCATGGTGAGTTTCAACATCCCCTATGTGAATTTAACATTTGAAACATCCATTTCTGAGCTCATCCATCCTAAAACGATCTTCCTCACTATTAACCACTTTGCTAATATTCGTATCATCGACAACTCTGCTTATAATTTCCCCCTAATTTGTTATATATTCTTTACACACATTCACAAACGACATGGAACCCAGCATTCATCCTTGTGTTACACCTTTGAATACCAATTCCAGTCACACAAACAGACTTCTATCGCCATCCTGTGTCTCCTACCACCACCAATTTCAGTTTGGATCCAACTTGCCAGGGTGCCTTAAATCCCTTTTCACTTTTATCCTCTTACCAGTCTCCAGAGTGCAGTCGTGTTGAAGTCTATGTGGAAATCCACAAAAACAACATCAACTTCACGACCCAGTTAAAAACCTCATCACTTGCCAATAAAATGTATTCAATCCAATCTCTTAGGCATGACATTCTGTGACAAAACCGTGATGACCCTCCCTGATGAAACCTTGTCTGAAAAAGTGGCAGTTAAGTCTCTCCTTCAAGGTTTGCTCCAAAAGGTTCCCTTCAACTGATGTGAGACTCACTGCTGTGAGATTCTCTGGTTTATCTCTCCCAATCTTGCGTTACTCCAGTCCACCAAAAACCCAAAGATGAAAGTAATACATTGCTCAGAACACCTGTTATTTCCTCCCTTGTGACAGAGAGGAATATAAGGTACAAGTCCGTCCTGAATTGCGAATATGCCCACTTCAAGCCGGTCAAAACCACGAACACTTCCTCAGTCCCTATGTTAAACTGCTTAAGAACTTTTCCACCCCTTTTCCTGCATTCTGCCCCCATATCTTACCACAAGAGGACTGATCGCTTGCTGAACAAGTAAAGTGATTCACTCAGTTATCCCATTTGCTGACACAACTGTTCTGTCACACTGGAGGGAGATCATTCAGATATTTTAACCCGAAAACGCTGTATTAAGCCTTCGTGCTTATGAAATATTTTGCTTTGAGCCACAGGCTATTACGGTGAGAAATGGTTTGAATTTTCTCCAACTGAAAAACATTCACTTAATTCAAACTCTTATGGATATTCCGATCTGTGCACATCTGATATGACGGACATTTTGCGTCCTGTTGTTTATCTTATCCAGAACAAAGCTGCGGCACAAATCCCAAGCACATGATTTCTATTTTCATTGAACTACGAAGTCGATGCCAATGGCTCACATAGTAATGAGATTCATCAACAAGCGAACCTTTCAGAATTAAAAGAGTTCTGTCTTATGTGCGGAGGGTCATTACACCAGCACAGTATCAAGCTTCCTCAGGGGCAAGACCAAAAGATGCTGGAAAGAGAAATGCAGTCCAGTGACCCCGTCCTTGGTTTCCAGGAAAACTTCGGTCCATATGCAGAAGAAATGTGGGGGCGCAGTAATTAAAAGGAAATGAGATGTCGGGATAGAGCTGAAAGAGAGAGACTAACAGTTGGACGTAGGAATTGATAATGATCTGTTTGGAGCATTAACAACTGTTCACAGAGACTGTTTATGACTACCCATAGGTAGTGTGTAACTAGGCCTGGTGTGTGTTTCGGGGACCAAGACATCGGAAATTTCGGGCCTCTAAAATGACCGAAATTGATATGGAGGGTCGCGGGGTCCTCAAGCAGAAAATGGTCTGTTGCTCTTTCAGCATGCGCTGTGCAATGGTGGAACACTGCAGTAAGACTGAGATAGAGACGTTGGCTAGGAAACATGGTTCTGTGCCAAAGGAGCAGTCAACTGGAAGCTCAGGACATTTTTGGATAGAACTTGCTATTCTGCAAACTGTCATTCAGTCCACACCTCGTTTCCCAAGGTAGTGGCGACCACAATATGAGCAGTGAATCTAGTAGACTAGATTGTGCGAAGTGTAGGGAAAGTATTGCTTCACCTGGAAGGTGTATTTGAACAATTGTATGCTAAGAAGGTAGGTCAGAAATGGACAAGTGAGGAGAAGCAAGAAGCAAGAAGAAAGAAGGAAAATACCGTAGAAGATATTATTATAGATGTTGTTAATCAATGGGTAAGAATGCGTCCATAAAGGCACCATACCTAAATGCTCGTACTTTTCTGAAGAAGGTTGGAGATATAACGGCATAAATCATCACGAACGAATACGATTTAGACATGGAGACAGCATTGTCAAGAATAGGAGGTAAATATTCATGGGGATGAGACAATTTGGAAGGACAGAAAGGACGGTAAGGAAGGTGGTGTAACTCAAACATTCAAGGACAACCTCAGACCAATGCTGACAGATGATATAGGTTCTATGGAGAATGAGTTTGAATCCATTTGGGAGGAAATTAGATGTTCAATGAAGAAAATGTCACTGAATTGTCGGAGTCTATCCGCCTCCAAATTTTAAGATCACATTGGGGAGGGCAATAAACAAAGACATACATAACAAAGGAAAAATGGTATGGCAATTATCATGTGGGATTTCAATCCACATGTCGATCCGTCGAAGCAGCTCATTCAGGAAAATGTTGAGTGTATCTGCGATAGATTCCTGAAATAATGTGTAATGGAACAGGCCAACAAGGGGAGAGGCCAAATTAGATTTTGTACTGGGTAATGAACACGGCAAGATGTTAGATTTGGTGGTAGGTGAGCACTTTGGTGATAGTTTCCAAAATTCAGTTATGTTTACTTTAGATTTTCAAAGGGATAGGTATTCACCCAAGTGCAAGGGCTATTACTCGGGGAAAGAAAATTGCAATGCGATTAGATAAGATTACGCATTCACAGGTTGGGCAAGGAAACGGCACGGAATGGGCAGAATAGGAATGTGGAGCTTATTCAAGGAGCAGGCTTTATGTGTCTTTGATAAGTATGTACCTATCAGATAGGGAGGAAATTGTCAAGTGCAGGAGTCATGATTACTGAGGAAGTTGAATCTCTTGTGAAGATGAAGAAGGCTTGTGTTAGCATGAGATGTGAAGGATTAGTTAAGGAGATTGAGAGTTACAAGTCAAACAGGAAAGACCTGAAGAGAGACTGAAGGCGAGCGAGGAGGGAACTGAGAATTTGTTGGCAACTGGATAAGGGAAGATCCTCAAACTTTCCATCGGTATGTAAGGGCTAAAAGAATGAATGGACGAAAATATGGCCAATGAAGGACAGTCGTGCTAAGTAGTGCGTGGAATCAGAAGCGATGGGGGAAGAGCGAAAGCAATATATTTCGTCATTATTCGCTCTGGAAAACAAAATATTGTCGAGGACAATACTGAGAAACAGGCTACGTGACGAGATAGGATTGAAATTGCAAAGGACAAGGCGTTGCAAACTCTGAAAATGTGCACATCAAAAAATTCTCCTGGGCCGGATGGTATTTATCCTCGGAATCTCTGGGAAGCCAATAATCAGATTTCCGAGCCTTTCACTTTGATCTTTATGTTGCCATTGTCCAAAGTTATAGTACCAGAACACTACAGGATAGTAAAAGTTGCTCCCTCATTCAAGAAGGGGAGTAGAGAAAACTCTGGAAATTATAGACCATTGACCCTTCCATCAGTTATGCATAAAATGTTGGAAAAGTTCAAAGAGATAAGATTTGTAATCATCTGGATTGAAATAAGTTTATGAGGGAAATTTAAGCCGGTTGTGTGAATGGGAGGACAAACTCACAAACATTATTGAGTTCTTTGAGTAGGTCATGAAACTGGATGTCGGTTTGCTCACGGAATTGGAAAGTTCATTTCCAGACGTTTCGTCACGCTACGAGATATCAAAATCAGTGGGTCTACAGGCGAAGCACTGTTCATGATTCTTGCTTTCTATTTATTCGTTTGAATTTGGGTTAGTGATGTCATTTCTGGTGGTGATGTCATTTCCAATTTCTTTTTCAGGGGGTATTCGATGGCGTCGAACTCGAAGTATTTGTTGATAGAGTTCTGGTTGGAATGCCATGCTTTGAGGAATTCTCCTGCATGTAGGGGTTTGGCTTGTCCTCAGATGGATGTCTTGTCTCAGGCGAATGTAGTGTTTATCTAATGCAGTGTTTGTTACAGTTCTTGCACGGTATTTTGTAAAGTTTCTTCAACCAGAGTGTTGTTACTCTATTGAACTGCTTGCCAAAAGAAGTAGTTGATGCTACATCAATGACTGTTTTTTTTAAGCTAGGGTTGCTTTTTTTGAGCAATAAAGGAAGTAAAGATTACCTTCAAAGGTTGGTTAAGTGGATGCGTGTCCATGGAAAGAACAGGCATGATCTTAACGAATGGTGAAGCAGTCTCTAAGGCCTATACGGCAAAGTCTTGCTGCGTGTTCTCATGTTCCATGCATGTATGTGTCACATATTCCGCGATTTTACAGAAAGTTTCAATGGGGCTTTTGGGGGAGGTGTTGAAATAGAAGGCAAAGTGCATCACGATGCCCCGAAGGAATGGTTCCTGGGGAAGGCGAACAAGGGCAGGGAGGGGAATATCTGCTGGGTAATAGCATTTTGCTGGAGGTGGTGGAATTACTAAAATATTTCGTTGGTCACTTGGAGTACCACAGCGCTTAAGGTTCCAGACCATGTTCTGAAACATAATGGGATGACAATGGATCGTTGCTTCATGATGGACATTTGCAAGATGGGTTCAAATTCCTTCGTTGGTGCTGTAAAGTCACAATGTCTTTGAGAACCGAACTTTCGCAGCCATATAGCATTGTGGCCACAAGAGCGGGTCATAGTCAGGGATTTTCTTGACTCCCTAAAGCCTGTCTAACATTACCTGCGATTACCCGCCACCGATGATTTGTCACCGGCAGTCTCCATTAAGAACTATTCACTCTCCGAGCGAGAGCGTTATTCACCTCATTGACCAAATGTACTTCTCTTTCATTTGATCTTTCCCAATCAACTGTTTACTCCTTCACAATACAGAATGAGACATGATGTGATAGTTCCTTTTCGCCTGGATGATTGCAGTGTGAAAGAAACAATGTCCAGGAGAAGCACAACAGATTAGTCAGCGTCTGAGTATTAAGAGATATTTAAATCACAACCTTCTTGAAGATTCCTTACTGAAGTTGCAACAATACTGAGAAGCTCAACATTGTCCAGAAGAGAGCAGCAGGATTGAGCAGCAACACACAACTAATAAAACATCGACAAATATCCATTTCCACCATAACCAAACAATCAGACACGCAGTTTGCACCATCCATAAGATGCACTGCAGATATTCACCAAGGCTTTAAGAGTGCATTACAAACTCACAACCTCTTCCATCTAATAGGAAAAGGGCTCAGACAGATAGGAAAGACCTACAACCCACATACCATCCTGCTGTGGAAATATATTGCCGTTCCTAAAGAATCACTGCGTCAAAATTGTGGATTTCACTCCCCTATAATTTTGATCCACCGACAGCACACGGAAACGACGGTTCAAGAAGGCAGAACATCATCACCTTGTCCAGTCAAAACAGGAATGGACAATAAATGCTGACCTTTTCTGGAATACCCACATCTGACGAAGAATGAAAATCATAAACTTTGGTATTCTGAGGAGCTCTCTCTTACTGAGATATTTCTGGTTTTATTTGAGGGGTATCAAAGATGAGGATTTGCAGTTGGGAAACTGAGAGGAAGCATCACATCAGAATTTGATGGAGTTGATTTGTTCAATGTAGCCTGAACCTCACCGGCCATTGAAAATGAAAGCAGAAAGCTCCATTCACAGTGGAGTGAAAGTATTCACTATCTGAAATATCGAGACATAATTGAAGTGACGATGGAGAGAAACTGCGGTAATATGGTCACGATTCAATTGCTTATCTACCCTGAAAATTCATCAATACAGCCACACCTGGGGAAAGCCAATTGAGGTCCCGTCTACTTATTGACGCTGCTGAGAACACAATCTTGTGCTCTCACTGTAGGACTGTTGTTTCTCTGATATAAGTGAATACACTTCACAATGTATTCATTTAGATGTGAAAAGCATTCAGAAATGCTGAATGAATCGAAATATTTTAATTACATAATTAAGGATGAGGTTTCTGAATTCTTGGAAGAGCAGGATCGGATTAGAAAAAAGTCAATATAAACTTAGTTAGGGGAGGTAGTGCCTGACAAACCTGTTGGAATTCTTTGAAGAGGCAGCAAGTAGGTTAGACCAAGGAAACCCAGTGGATGTGGTCTATCTAGATTTCTAAAAGGCCTTTGATAAGAGACTACACGGGAAGCTGCTGAGTGAGGTGACGGCCCACGGTATTCGAGGTGAGCTACTGGTATGGATTGAGGATTGGCTGTCTGACAGAAGGCAGAGAGTTGGGATAAAAGGTTCTTTTTCGGAATAGCAGCCAGTGACAAGCGGTGTCCCGCTGGGTTCAGTATTGGGGCCGCAAATGTTCACGTTATGTATTAATGATCTGGATGATCATTCTACTGGGACATTCTAGCGAAGTTTGCCGATGATACGAAGATAGATGGACAGACAGGTAGTACTGAGGAAGTGGGGAGGCTGCAAAAGGATCTAGACAGTTTGGGGGAGTGGTCCAGGAAATGTCTGCTGGACTTCAATGTGAGCAAATGCGAGGTCTTGCACATTGGCAAAAAGAATACAAGCATGGACTACTTCATAAACGGTGACAAAATTCATAAATCCAAAGAACAAAGGGACCTGGGAGTGCTCGTCGAGGATCGTCGAAAGTAAACATGCAGGTTGAGTCCGTGATGAAGAAAGCGAATGCAATATTGTCATTTGTCTGAAAAGGGTTGGAATATAAAAGCACCGCTGTGCTACTGAGACTTTATAAAGCTCTGGTTAGGCCCCATTTGGATCACTGCGTCCAGTTTTGGTCCTCACGCCTCAGGAAGGACATACTGGCACTGGAGCATGTCCAGCGGAGATTCACATGGATGATCCCTGGAATGGTAGATCTAACATACGAGGAACAGCTCAGGATTCTGGGATTGTATTCATTGGAGTTTGGAAGATTAAGGGAAGATCTAATAGAAACTTACAAGATAATACATGGCATGGAAAAGGTGGACGTTAGGAAATTGTTTCCGTTAGTCTAGGAGCCTAGTACCTGTGGACACAGCCTTAGAATTAGGAGGGGTAAATTCAGAACAGAAATTCGGAGACATTCCTTCAGCCAGAGAGTGGTGGGCCTGTGTAATTCATTGCCGCGGAGTGCAGTGGAGGCCGGGATGCTCTATGTCTTCAAGGCAGAGATTGATAAATCCTTGATGTCACAAGGAATTAAGGGCTACAGGGAGAATGCGGGTAAGTGGAGTTGAAATGCCCGTCAGCCATGATTGCATGGCGGAGTGGACTCGATTGGCCGAATGGCCTTACTTCCACTCCTATGTCGTTTGGTCTTAACAATGAAGAAAAGGATCAAGAAAAGGGCAGTCAATAGATATCTACCAGTGTCCTCTAATTGTACAGAAATCAGGGGAAACATCTTTGAATTTGACGTGATTGAAAACTGAACAATTAAGCACCAGAACAATTAAAGAGATTAAACACATCGAATGAAGTAAACCCCTGCCGACAGAATGAACACAGTTCAATTCTCGATGCAATAACACCATAACGCATTCACATGCGACCTTACAGCAATGTTTGTGCTATCACCATCTTACCACACCGTAGAGGCTGCTGCCTTCATTTCAGAAAGCAGGGGCTGGTGGTGATTTAACCAGAGCACCACCAGACCTCAGGTCAGAGAAGATTGAGTGAAGTACAACCTTTAAATTAACCTCAAACGAGTAATGGGAATTGGAACCACGCTGCTAGCATCACACTGCTTTATAAGCCAGCAAACCAGCCAAGTGAGCGAAACAGATTCCACCTGACTGGGCTGTCACAAATGCGAATGAGGAATTGAATCCCTTGCTACCCACAGTTTGTGTGGGCTTGTTAGGCCGATGGGTCTGTTGCTCCACTGCAGCGATTCTTATGTGTTTTCCAGTGTTTCATCACATCATTGCTACTCCTAAAGCTCTTTTCAATGTCAGACCATTAATATTTTCTCTCATTTGTGGGAACAAGTCCATATCTGTTGAGATTGGAGACCCGAGTGAATCACTTCCCAGACGAGGAGCTAGTAAATGTTTCTCGCTCGGGTGAATTTGCTCATGCTCACTGAACAGAGATGACCAGGTGAATGTCTTTCCACACTCAGTGCAGGCCTCTCCACAGTGTGCCCAGTCTTCATTATCTGAAGCTTTGCTGATTTGATAAATCCCTTCTCAGACATAGAGCAGAAACATTGTGTCTCTCCAGTGTCATGTCAATCGGATGACATTAGGCGGGGTTGTGAAGATAATCGATGACCAAACAGAGCAGACCAATCTTCTCTCCCTTTGTTGAAGTCATTTGCGTGCCACTGAGGTGGATCTCCGAGTGAATACCTTCCCATCCATGGAACAGCTGAGTGGCTTGTCCCCATGTGAACAGGTTGATGTTGAATTAAGATTTTGAATTTAAAATGTTTGCAGACCTTAAAGTTTATTCTTCAACAGTGTGGGAAATAACGTGCAAACTTACCTACACACAGCATGGCCAATAAGAACACAGAAATCAAGCCTGTCCTTGCCATACAAGGAAAACCCAGAATGCCTCAGCATTGACCAAATAGGCTGCAAAGTGAAACCATACATGAACACAGTCATTCACAAACCAGGGAATACACTTCCCATGACAACCGACCAATAAACTTCCTGGACCCGATAAACACAGCTGACCCAAAGCCCAAAGTCTAGTATCCCAGTGATATCAAAACCACACGAAGCTCAGGTCAGCCAGAGGTGCACCAGAATGCCTTGCCTATCCCTGGAGAGCAAAAATGGTAGAACTATACTGCTAAAGAAAGGGACATTCTCACATACCCACGAAGATAGCTGGAACCTTAGATCCCATTCTAGAACTGATTGAAGCTGATGGATGCTTGATTCACGTCCAGAGCTTGTGCTGTGATCCGGATCCAGCCAGGGGTGTGCCAGATGGGCAAGGGAAGCCTGCCAAAATAGAATGAGAGACGCTGATTAAAATTTTCGCAACAAACCAAAGAGATTCCTCAGTTCGAAGGAAATTGACAGGGGCTCCATCAGTTCACTTTTTATTCTGCTTGTGGTTTCTGCGTATTTGCTTTGGATGTATCTGTTTGTTTTGCGGTTGCTGACTGCATGTCTTGTCAGTTTTAGGTGTCTTGTCTAAGTGTGTTTATCCATCAGACAATGAACCGAGTTATCGACTCCAGAAGCAACAACGATATTTTCTCCCTATCGAGTCCTGCAGTTCCTCACATTGCCTCTCAAAATGTCATCATTTTAGACCATTCTGAGTTCCAGGGACACGATCCTGGGCTTATGTTATTTCCCTGGCCATTGAACGCGTGCCGTCCAGCTATAGTTCTGTGAATCTACGCAGCATTCATTTGCACATGGACTCCCAAGTCCCCAACCAGTTCTTGTCATTCCCTGTTTATAAAGTCGCTGTCAGCGCTGTGCTAACATGAATTGGCTACCTGAAACAAATATAAAATGGCTGACTCACACTTTTGGAATCGTTTGTCTTGGTTTGGCAGATTAAAACACATCCTACCCATCATACATTATCATCTCTCGACCTCCTGCACATGAAATAAACTGAGATGTGAATCGACGCATTTTTGATGTTAGAGGAGGGATAATATAAACCAAATGGTACAATGTTATGCTGGAATTAGGCGCAGAAAAGCTTCAGTTTGAGTCTGAATTCTTTCTGCACAGGTGAAGTGTAAATGAGTGAAAACCTTTTTTCCATTCATATATTCCGACATTGTAGAAATGTTAGTGCACAAATTAAACTGTAAAAGCAGGATATGGAGAGCTCTGTTACAAAGTTTCCATTGATTAAGATGTAGATTCCAGAATTCTTTTAATGTCAGTGCCCTGAGATTTTTAAACGTCTGTCGAATTTTCCAAATTTAAAGAGGAAAATACAATAGGAATATGACAGGTGAGGTAGTGACTTGGAGGTGTGTGGTTTTGTTCAGAATCTGTCAGAGATTTAGCGTGAAGTAGGATGTATTTTATCCAGAAAACAGGCATTTAGCAAGGGCCAGCCTGACGTAATTTTCCTTCAAATTTTGCGTTCTCTAAAAATAAAGAATTGATTTACCATTAAGCAAGCCTCTCAGATTGTGTATCATTAGTACATGTTTGTGAAAGCGTAACTACATATGTGAACGAGCGAGTGTGGTTTTGTGGTGTCTGTGACTGATTGACTGAGAGTTGGAGGATGAGATTGATTAAGTGAGATGTTGTGTGCGAGTGTGAGATTCTGAGATAGGGAGTTTGTAACGCTCTACTGTGTGTGACTGAACATGTGTGATTGCATGACAGTGTGTCTCTGTCTATGAGCTATGTAAGAATTTGTGAGAGACACTGTAGAGGCAGCTTTCCTCTGTATTCTAACACAGAGCTTCCCCTGACACGGAAGTGTTTGTGGGCATATCTGTACATTGATTGTAAACATATTCTTCACAGACCCTGGGAGGTTTAGGTGGAGAAAGTGTACAGGGAAACATACTCTACCTCTAAGCCAATGATATAACTATGCTAAGTGTATTTGATATGGACAGTGTGGGGAGAGGAGTTGAGGTAGTCATTATCTAATATCTCGGTGAACATGGTCTCTGGGAGTTAGAAAAGCTGAAGTGCAGAGACAGCTTTACTCTGAACTTAACCCCATTCTCTATCTAAAAGCAATCTGAATGAACTACAGATGCTGTAAATCAGAAATACAACCAAAAGTTACTGAAAAACCTCAGCAGGTCTGGCAGCATCTGTGAAGAGAAATCGGAGTTAAAGTTTCAGGTCTGGTTCAGATAAAGTTAAAGTGGATACGAAGTGGTAACTCTAGTTTCTCTGCACAGATGCTGCTAGAACTGCTGAGCTTCTATCAGCAATTTCTGTTTTTTCTTGCGTATTCTGTCCCTGCTCTACGAATAGCTCCCTTCAATTAGGGTTAGAGTCTTTGTTCTGCTGTACATCAGTTCGCTGACAACACATAGAATTCCAGTCTCTAACTCAGTCCAGAGTAAATGAATATATAATCCGTGCGGTGTGAAATTCCCCTGCCCTATCACTGCACATTTCCCTGACTAATGCATCAAACCTACACATGTTTGATCAAAATGAGCAATTTAGCATGGCCAATGTTACCTGAACTGCACATGTCGAAGCAAGCCAGACCATTCGAAAAAAACCCACGCAAACACGGGGAGAACTTAAAAACTTACAAGCTTACAAACTTCATTCACACACCCGGGTCAGACTCAAGACTCAATCCTCCCGACACCGAAAGTTTCCTGTATCAAACAACCTATGGTTTTGCAGTCAAATGCAGATTTTTATGAGCAGGACATAGCACATGGGTTGAGGAAAACTGTCCATGGGGATGTTACAGATCAGGAATCTAATTGGGAATCCTAACTGAACAGAAACAATTAAGTAAAGAACTCTGTGATGAACTTCTGGGATACATCCATTGTCGTTCGAAAATGGGAACCCTCTTGGATAACAATCGATAATTACTGTGCGTATGTGTGTGTTGTGTGTGTGTGTGTGTGCACACGCGAATGCGCATGTGTTTCTATGATGATAGTTGACAGTGAGTTATTTTTCTACCACTTCTCAGATTATCCTTCTGTTCAAAATATTTGGTTAGTAATCATCGAGGGAACTTTACTATGTATTTAACCCTCTGTTGTCAATTGATCTCACAGCTTCCTATATACTGTTTTCAAGGTCCCATCCGTTGCCACATCGTATATTTGCTAGTATCCTTTTCACACTGTCCTTCAGCCACTCAGTGATATCCCTGACTTTGCTACCAGGGAGGCAGCGTGCGACCTGGTGTCGCATCTACACTGTCACAGACGTCTACCTGGTGCCCAAACATTGCAATCCACTTATCAATATTGGTCTCCCACTTCTTTTGTTTTTCCATTAATTAAATTCAGAGAAGGTTCTTTTAGAGTTGGAAGCAACAAATGTAACTTTTCGATTTGAAAATGGAGGGAGGCAGAAAACAAGGCCACTGCTGAAATGCTGTCCAAGTAATAATGTTACACCTTTTCATCGTTCTGTGGTTCATAACATTTATACACGTCCTGTACTATAGTATTGAAATATATCAGGGTGTGGGTGCTGCCTTTTTACGGAATGATGAACTGAGAATAAACGGCCTACTTCTCCAAAAATATCTAGTTGCTTTCGTTCAGAAAGCAGTTGCTGATTCCTCTCGTTGCAGCCAGAGGGGATCGCTCTCCTTCAACTCACGCCCCTGGCACGAGTCACCTGTTGGTAAAAACAATAACTGCAGATGCTGGAAACTAAATTCTTGATCAGTGGTGCTGGAAGAGCACAGCAATTCAGGCAGCATCCAACGAGCAGCGAAATCGACGGTTCGGGCAAAAGCCCTTCGAAACGACTCCCCTGTTGCCTCTTCTCGCATCCTCCGTGTCAGATTTTCCCCACAGGTTGTGGCCATCCTTCGCCGACGTCACTGCGCAGCCGCTTGCACCTTTGCGTCATTCAGGACATTGTGAGTCTGTCAGAAATAATAGAACGAGCAGAGACAGGAGCAGAGTGTTCCAGAAAAGTAAATCTGCTGCTTGTACAGTGACACTGGGAGGCCAGCAGAGGGCGGTATTGTATAAATTTAAACCAAGAGAGACCGACAGAGACTGAGAGTGTCAGATTCATATATTCATCAAATTTTAATTAATTAAATTCACGTTTACACTTCTGGTAGTATCGGATCGATACCCTCACTCCCAGGCACCCCTCCACTGGCTTGGGTAGTTCTTCTGCAGGTGGCACTCTTCCTAACAACATTTGCAGCTCTTGGACTCCTTGTGATCCTTACTCTGATACCCTCCTGTTTGCAGATTATGCTGAGGTTCATTTTAGAGTCGGCTACTATACACGCAAAAGAACGTAAAGTCTCACATTCTCTCATTACTAGAATGAATGTTTGAATCATAAGCATTCATAATATATGTTTGGTATTTCAATAATTCCGTGCATTCCTGAAACCTTTAGGATGATGGGCTTAAAGCCGAGGAATGGCATTTGTGTGTGTGGATCTTCATTGTCTAACAGGGCCATTCGTTAACATCTTTCCCTCTGAGCTATAAAGAACAAATGAACACAAGAAATAGGAGCATGTGTATGGAATTCGGCTCCTCGAGCCTGCTCCAATATTTAGGACAATAATGGCCGATCTCATCTATGAAGTGCTTTGAGAGGTTAGGAATGGCATACATTAACTCCCCGATTGCTCTGTTCCTCGATAATCCGCCCACGATCGTTATAGATTCATGCAGACGCCATTTCTCTGGCACTTCACTCACCCCGGAACATCTGGATAACAAGGACACCTACATCAGACTTCTGTATATTGGTTTCAGCTCTGCCTTGAACACCATAATGCCAAGAAGACTCATTGACAGAATCTGAGTCCTTGGACTCTTTCCTCACATCGAGAACTGGATCCTTAACATTTTGACCTGAAGATCGCAAGGAATGAAGATAGTTTGTTACTCCTCCACTACAATAATCCGCAATATTTGTGCCCTTCAAGGCTGTGTACTCAGCCCCCTTCCATATTTCTTGCCCTCTCATAATTGTACCGCTAAGTTTAGCTCTAACTCGATTTACAGATTTACTAACGACACCACCATAGTGGCTAGTTCTCAAACAACAGTGAGCAGTGCACAGGAAATAGAGCTTAGTGACATGGTGTAAAGACAACAATCTTTCCCTCAATGACAGCAAAACAAGGGAACTTCAGCAATTGGCCTGAAGGACAGACACTGGGCTCTGTCATTGGTGCTGAGTTGGAGGTGATGGACAGATTCAACTTCTGAGGAATAAATATAATAACCAATCAGACTATCCATGTCAACTCTTCAGCCAGGAAAGTGCATCAATGCATCTACATCATCAGACGGGAAGAAAGTTTAGCATTTTGGCAATAACTCTGACCAATTTTTACATTTTACTGCATAAAACATTCTATCCAGTCACTTCGTATGGTCACTGCTAAGCCTGTGTTGCAAGAAATGACAGAGATGGTGAACCGAACCCAATCCATCACGCAAAGAACATTTCCTTCCATCGACTCAGTCTTGACTTCCCACTGCTTCAGGAATGCAGCCAACACAACCAAAAGCCCCTCCCACCACCGTAATGCTCTTTTCCAACCACTTCCATTAGACAGAAGATGCAAATGTTTGGAAATACGCATCAATGTATTCAGGAACAATTTCATCCTTGCTGTTATCAAACTTGTGAATGGACCAGTCACATATAGAGTTGATCCTTCACTGCACCTGCCAAAAAGCTGTGAAACTATATTAAACTGATGCCCTTATGTAAGGCATGATTTGTACTGAAGAGAATGCAACACAATATTTTTCACTGTTTCTGAGAATGTATGACTGTCATAAAACAAGCAAAATCAATCTGCAGACCATACGTTTGTGTCTGGTCTGCGCGATAACACCTTAAAATTATGTCTCCTGTTGTCTGTGTAAAAGACTTCCACTATCTTTTAATTCCTGTCATAACTTCGAAAGGATCTATTTAATCTCCCTCAGCCTCGGCGGTCATGTGAAAGAAATGATTTATTATATTTTCCCCCATCATTTATGATGGGAGGTGACAGGACTGCAGAGTTTCTTTCTGATCCGTGAGTGCTGAAGTCAATTAGACTTGTCTATCCGTTGCTTCTTTTGGTTTCTGGCATGCAACTATTTCTGTGTCGTAGCTTCACCCGGTTGACACCTTACTTTTAGATATACCCACTGTATGCACTCATATAACATAGAACATATAAAAGTACAGCACAGACCAGGCCCTTTGGCACACGAGATTTAATCCTGATGTCTAATATAGTAACTTAATCTACGCACTCCTCAACTCATTGCTATCTGTGTGCATGTCCAGCAGTCGCTCAAATGTCCTCAATGACTCTGCTTCCACCACCACAGCCGGCAACCGATTCGATGCATTCACAACTCTCTGTGTAAAGATCCTGCCTCTCACGTCTCCTGTGTACCATCCTCCTCATATCTTCAAACAATTACTTCTCATAGCAGTCAATCTCCCCAGGGAAAAGTCTCTAGCTATTGATTGTATCTATTCCTCAAATTATTTTCTACACCTCGATCTGGTCTGCTCACTTCCTCCTTCTCTCCAGAGAGAAGCGTCCGAGCTAATTCAAACTTTCTTCATAAGGCAAGCCCTCCAGTCCAGGTAGCATCATGATCAACGTTCATTGCGCTTTGTCCAAAGCTTCTGCATCTTTTCTATAGTAGGGCGACCAGAATTAGACACAATATTCCAAGAATAGTTTCACCAGAGACTTATAGAGCTGCAGCAACACCTCGCAGCTCTTAAACTCGACCTCCTTAATGACAGCCAAAACACCATATGCTTTCTTCATAACTCTTTCCACTTGAGTGGCTAATTTGAGGGATCTATGTACTTTCAAACCCAGATCTCTCTGTTCCCCCACACTGCCAAGCATCCTGTCTTTAATCCTATATTCAGCATTCGTGGTCCACCTCTCAAAATGCATCACTTTGCGTTTATCCAGGTTGACCGCCCTCTGCTATTTCTCAGCCCAGCTCTACATGCTATTAACGTCGCGCTGCAGCCTGCAGTAGTTGTCTATACTGTCGGCGACACCTGCAACCTTAGTGCCATCTGAAAGTTTACTAACCCACTCTTCAACCTTCTCATCCAACTCGTTAATAAGAACTACAAAGAGCCGAGGCCTAAGAACAGAGCTCTGCGTGACCTCACTCAACACTGACCTCCAGGCAGAATACTTTCAATCTACAACGACCCTCTGCCTCTGTCAGCCAGCCAATTCTGTATACAGATCGACAAATCTCAATGTATGCCATACTTGCCGACTTTTTGAATGAAACTCCTGTACTCTTCATTTAACCAGGTTTGATCAGTGGCTCCAAGTCATAACATCCCATTCATCTGCTTCCCCTGCCCTTCCATTTCTTCGTTGTCATGTCTTTGGAATGTACTTTCCATCGAGCCTTGGTAAATTTCTACAGTGCATGTTGGAGGCTGTCATTGAATTACACCATGCAGGGGGACTGTTTAATACTTACAAACAGTCTCTAACTCATTGATTAAAAGGCAGATTCTTTAGGAACAGCTGAAACAAAAATAAACCAGGTTTCTTCGGGATTAAAGCACGAATCACTGCCGATAACAGAGAGAGCTCCTGAGCGGGTGAAGACTTCTCTATATCTTGTTCAGTGTACCAAGCTGTTTAGTTGCCTGAGAACCAATCACATCGTTGCTGGTAGCAGGCAGCCTTAGTCATTGGTGAACTAGTAGTCAATCACCAATGAGCTCCTTGTTATAAACCAAGGTTGCATCTGTTTATAACTCCGTTCATCTCCAATCACACCTCGATTATTGGGTCACTCTCAGGTGAATTGCTGTCAAACCTTGCAGCTATCCTTCACTTACGATCTGTTTGTAAGGTCGTTTTTTTTCACATTTTAGTCCACAATTAAACTGAATTCTTTTTTTTTTAAAAAAAGAATGTTTGTATATGGATTCACCCTGAGAAAACTAAAATGCAATTTCAAAAACGCATTTACTTGCAAATTACATGATGCACATTTTTTTAAAAAGTGCAGTCTATTTATTCTTTCTCCCTTCTTGAAATAAATGCAACGTTTACATTTCTTTCAGCTTTTACGTATTTCATCATTTCTATTTTCGGACAATATATCTGAATTCACATTAGGTTTTCTAGTGATGTGTATAATCAAACGGTTACAACAAAAGACGCCATCGAAATATATTGCAATTTTAATTCGAAATTTTTAAAGAAGGCCAGTGGATTACTTTCAGTGTAATTTTGTATTTCATTGTTCTTTGTTGGTTTTGGCTTCGAAGTGCTGAAGATCTAACAGCAATCCCGAAGTCCTATGGAAGAGGACTTTTCCAATAATCGGTCTTGATTCTAATAGAAATATCCTCCAGTTTCTCAGTTCCTTATTCATCACCTTGGAACAAGACATCACGTCGACCCAATTCAGAAGCATCAGCGGACATTTTGAAAAGACTGGAAAATGCAGGGATGGCCAAAATAGGTTCATCGACTCAAATTGCTTCCGTCCTTTCACCATTAACCTTGCATTCTGCTAACTAAACCACCTTTCTCTTATTTTGTTCCAAAACTTGTTAAAGGCACAACTGTCCAGCTAATATTATGTACAAATTTCCAGTAAAGTCAAACAATCCAAAAATTTATTAAACTCATTTAGTTTTAGGAACACGAAATTCTACCAGTATCACTTTTGCAGTATCCATCAACATCTGTGCGCTTGTGTGTGCATGTCTGTGTGACTATATGTGCACCTGCGTCTCTCTAAGTCGATATGTGTGCTTCTGTCTGTATGTGTCTCTGCACAAGTCTCTGTGATTGTGTCTCAGAATCTGTACGTATTTCCGTACAAACACACACACACACAAACACACACACACACAAACACAGACATTCAAACACACATCAACATAACCGAAAGCAATGTATCACATCAAGCACAAGAGGAGTAGAGAGTGGTACAGACAGATAGAGAGGTATAGATAGATAGATATAAACCCCATTTCATTTGTTACAATCCCGAAAACAACAGAGAGACCGTTGCTCAGAGGTACAAATACAGAGATACATAAACATGGAGACACACATTAATACACACAATGAGACACAAACACATTCACATCGGCAGAGATTGTCAGACACAGATATATGAGTAGACACAGACAGAATCAAAGAGACAGGAACACGCTATAAGTTACACACGCATTCAGAGAAACACATGCATAAAGCCAAACAGAATCACTGTGTCTAGTCATCTGTAGCACAATCTGTGTCCCATCAGCTCGTTCCCAGTTTTTTACAGATAAAATGCTGATGAGAAAGTGGAAGTCGTGTGAGGTCTCTCAGCATAGTATCCGTGAAAAGGTGAATCTAGTTAAAGGTCCATGGTCATTTGAGCAAATAACAGACTTGTACACCACATCCGTGTAATCACTGGATGTCCAGCTGTCAAAAGGATTGATGATGATGGCAAGTATTTATGTTCTCCATAATTCGGTAGAATTAACTTGCAGTGCAGCTTGCTCAGCACCACAGTCACAAACAATCCGTGTCTCAACCAACCACACTCAGTAGCAGTGGCGTGAAATACAGACAAGACGCACTGTGGAAATTCCCCAAAATTCCTCACAGAGCAGCTGCCAGACCTAGGCATTATCGCTTGGAACACTGAGCACAGCAGAGACACGGGGCATCAGTTGACAATGCCACATCAAGCACTCGCCACCCTGGCTCGGAAAAAAACGTCTCAGTTCCACAAGTGCCATTGGTTGGAAATGCTGGAAATCCCTGACTTACGTCATTATGGGTTTACCTGGACAAAATGAATGAATCTGGACAAAGTAGTTCAAGCAGATATCTCATCATCAACTTCGCCAGAACAATGATATCTGAGAAATACGTGGTCACCCAGCGGCAATGATCCAAACACATTAATGAATCACAAAATAATGGTCACTTTTTTGGACCGACATGCTCCAATGTTGATCTTTTGAAAAAATTGTGTCCATATTCCAGAAAATTGAAATGCGATTTTATTTCAATGTATCAGGCTTCAGAGGGCAGATGATGAGAAATTGATCCTGTAGGTCTGGATATCTGAAACACGATAACACAGTCTCAGGAGTTGTGGAAAATCTCAGCAAGTCTGACAGCACCTGTGAAGAGAAGTCAGTGAAAAGTTACACCATTTGCAAATATTTTGGCTATTATTGATACATTCTCAGGGTAAGGGGGCAGGTTATTTGGGAAAGAGATGAGGAGAGAGTGATTGCCTCTGAGTCCTCTGAGTCTTTCATATTCTCTGTCCCTGACGAATGCTGTTGCACCCACACTGAGTGCATTTCAGATAGGAAGACACAGATTGCTGCTGTCTCAGGGAGTCACGGGATATGTGGATTGGACTGGAAACTGGATATGAAATCTAAATCCAGCTTTGATTGAATTGTCTACTAGAACAGACTGAACATTTTAAACACGCTGTATGGACCCCTCATTCTTTCTTCAGCGTTAGCCCTATTCCAATTGTTCAGTAATTATTACTTTTCTAACTTCTTACCGCTCTGCTGAGTTCACCGACTTTCATTACAGAGGAGCTAACCTTTCGCTTCTCTCAACAGATGTTGCATGATCTTATCAGATTCCTCTGAATGGCCTGTGTTTATTTCAGAGAGAATTACATCTCCCTACTCCTGTTTCTGCGAGAGGAAACATTCTCCAATCCGACTCCTTGATGTTCTGTTTGTTCACTGAGAAAGGAGGCATTGTTCTCCCCAAATTCGTAACATGTTCAGAAGGGCAGCAAAATATTGTGATGATTTTAAAAGTAAAATATCTTAAACATAATGAAATTCATGATGAAAACTCGAGATGCAATTCGATCTGTAAGGAGCAGGAATTCAGTCAAGCGAGGTGAAAGTGAGGACTGCAGCTGCTGGAGATCAGTCTCAAGATTAGAGTAGTGCAGGAAAAACACAGCAGATCAGGTAGCATCCGAGGAGCAGGAGAGTCGACAGTTTGGGCAAAAGTCCATCATCGTGTATGAGGCTGGGAGCGTCCAGCGTGTACAGTTAATGGGAGGGAGTGGGGCAGTGGAGAAGGGAGATGAGAGCACAATAGATGGATGAAGTTGGGTGTAAAGATGATTGTCGGAGAGGACGGTGGAGTGGATAGATGGGAATGAAGATTGGCAGGTTGGACATGTCATGAGGATGGTGCCGAGCTGGCAGAATGGAACTGGGATAAGGTGGTCGGAGGGGGAAATCAGGCAAATAGTAAAGGTCACATTGATGCCCTGGGGTTGGAGGTTCCTGAGGCGGAAGATCAGGCTTTCTTCCTCCAGGCGTCGGGTGGTGAGTAAGTGGTGATAGAGAAGTTCCAGGTCCTGTATGTCCTCAGCAGAGTGGGAGGAGGAATTCAATTCCCTCCGCCAGTTGTTATTTTGTATGATGCTCCTGACCCATCAAAACACAGATCTGAGTGAATGCACAAACAACCTCTCCCTATATATTTCACTCAGAATAATTTCAACATTAGGACGGATTAAAGCAAAATTCAAGCTGTATTGAATGCTGGTTGTAGTGTATGATGTTATTGTAGAGCCTTTACAGCACTGACATCAGGCTTTCGGCCCATCATTCCCACGCCAGTCTGGACTCCCTCTTGAAACCTCTCCAATTACCCAGATCCCTGTCGGATTGAAGACTGTCTGTGTGGAGTTTGCACATTCTCCCCGTGTCTGCTGAGTTTCCTCTGGGTGCTCCAGTTTCCTCACACAGTCCAAAGATGCGCAGGTTAGGGTGGATTTGCAATGCTCAATAATCTTAAGTGTTCAAGTGAGTATTGATTCGGTTGGTTAGCCATATGAAGTTCGGGGTTACAGGAAGACCGTAGAGCGCGAATCTTTGTTGGATGCATGATGGGTCGAATGGCCTGTTTCTACACTGAAAGTTTAGGAGGAGATTTGTAGCTCGGGTGCTCGTTGTTGTGATTCTGTTCGCTGAGCTGGGAATTTTTGTTGCAGACGTTTCGTCCCCTGTCGAGGTGACATCCTTACTGATTGGGAGCCTCCTGTGTAGCTCTTCTGTGATGTTTCCTCCGGCATTTACAGTGATTTCTTCCTGCCGCTTCTGGTTGTCAGTTCCAGCTGTCTGATGCAGTGACCGTTATATTGGTCGATGTGCTTATTGATGGAATCTGTGGATGAGTGCCACGCCTCTTGGAATTCCCTGGCTGTTCTCTGTTTGGCTTCTCCTTTAATAGGCTTGTCCTGTTTCTACACTGTAAGAATTTTATTATCCTATGCTCCATCCCATCTATCTCTATGAATGTAGTGGGCTATCACCTGATCAAATATCCCCTTCCCTGGGATAACGTTTGTTTTCTATTTGTTAAAGAACTGCAGACGTTGCAGATCTGAGAGACAGCACAGAAATTGCTGAGAAACTCAGTAGGTCTGGCAACATTTCTGAGGAGTGACCACTTTGGATCCAGTGATTGTTCTTAAGAGCTGAAGGCTTCTGATTCTGGCGCTGTCAGACCTGTTGAATTTTACAAACAATTTCTTCTTTTGCTTTCAACCCCCGGTACAGTTGGTGATGATCACGGCCTTGTTATGCGTGTTGGCGAAGGGGGCCAGCACAGCAGGCGGCGTGCTGGTGGTGTAGTGGTGAGCATAGCTCCCTTCTAAGCAGCTGTCCTGGAATCGATCCCCGGCCATCGCAGTGTTGAGGGTTCCCAACTGGTTTTGAAATGAGAAGTTTTGAGCACGAGCGTTACATGCTGTGCTGGAACGGACTTGTCAGTTTGAACTTGGGTTTTCTTGGCGATGGTTTCTGCAAATTGCAGTGACAAACCTGGCAGCGTCGCTCGCTGGTGATTCGTGCAGAGAGAATCATGGACAATATTTGACAACTTCATCAGAACTCAATAATCTCCTTTAGGTACTGCCAAAGCAAGTAGTTTTGTCAGCAGGTTCTGATTTTGTTTCAGATTCCCAGAGTCCACGGTTCATTACTTTAACCTTTAAAACTTTGCAGAAAGTTCTTTGTGGTTGTTCACACGGAAATATTCCGTTTGAGGAACATTTTCCTGCCCCCATTAGAAACATGAAACCCTGCAGCAGGGAAAACAGATGCTTTAATAGCAACGATCGCTGTCGTCTTTGGAAGTTTTGAACCAGCAACTTTTCATTTAACGGTTGAATACGCTAAAACGTCCAACCTAAAACCTTGCGTGCTGTGACAGATTCAGTCTATCCTTTCCAGACTGAGAAGTGTCCTCTTATCAATTTACTGTTTCCAAAATAAATTCTGGAACATTCATTATGGAGACATGGGAACAGTCTGATCCCATCCACGATAGATACACGCATGTCACTGGACCAGCTATCCTGCAACTGGGAACATCTCACTGCGAAACTCCTAGTCTCTTGTATGGTCCCGAAGTCGAGATGAGGTTTGTATTTGTCATGTACGGGAACGAGAATTATTTTAATGTCTCAGATCAGTTCATGTCCCGAGAACATCAAAGTTAATGTTCTGTCCTCATAAAGAACGGCAAGTTGTCTTGACTCTCTCTGCTCATTCGGACAGATCACCCTTCTTCATTTTCCTTTGATTTCACTTCTCACAGAGTTTCCGTGATTCACAATGTTGGAGATTGGGTTATATGGTTTGCCTCTTTAACATTTTTCACACCTGCCAACTGGTAATATTTTCCCAAATTCTCTTCACAATCCTCAGTCTTGCACCATGTCCAGGGTCAAGATTTCCTGACATTAGGAGAGATTCCTGAAGTTTTCTTTGGAGGAAAGAAGGTTAACTGAAGACTTTCTGCAGCTGTTTACCTTAATGGGGGAGGGAGCGTTGGAGATTGGCACATTGACGAGAATTTGAAAGTATTGTCACTGCCCAGGATCATTGTCCAGAGAACTGGGATTGAAGGAATGTCATGAATTTCAGAACTTGTGCTCAGTACATTCACAGAATACTGCAGAAAACCGACGGGTGTAGCGGTAACTGTGGAAAGAGAAACAGAGATAACATTTTGAAAGTGATGTATTTGTGATGAAGCACTCGACTTTCTAGCGCACTACGCTGCCAGCGACATTACAGCCAATAAAGTGTTTTTGAGGAAGATTCAATTCTATTTGTTCATTCAAAAGTCAAAAAAGACAATGCTGCAAATCCTCAGAGCTGGCACTGGACAGTGCAGACCAACCTTGAGGGTATTTTTCTGCTCTGATATGCAACTGGGATAATGTGGCACCAGAAGGCCTCATCACAGCGGAAGGGGTAAATTATGTAAGACATAGGTGTGGAGGATATTTTCTCTTTCAGAGGGTAGCAAATCTGTGAAGTTATTTGCAACAGAGTGTTGTCAATGCTGCATACATGCAAGGCAGAGAAAGGCAGGCATTTGGTCACTTCGGGAATCTAGGGCCATAGAAATGAGGCCGAAAGGGGATTTGAGCATTAACCAAATCAGTCGTGATCTGATTGAAACTTGTCGCTGACTTGATGGGTTAAATTGCTTCCATCTGTTCTAATGTATTTGCTGTCATTTCGAAAATGTGAAACACCGTTGCAATTAAGAAAATAAGAAAGTTTAGAAGAGATGACTACAGTCAAACTGAGTCAACATAATTTTTGAAAGGAAAATCACATGATGACAATCAGACAGATTTCTTTGGTAGCATGACCTGCACACTTGATGAAGAACGATGCTCAGGATAGTTCATTTGAATTTTAGCAAGCAATCAATAAGGGGCTATATAGAAGTCCGTTACACAAGAAAGGAGTTCTCGGTGTTGGGTAATAAAGCAGCATTGCCTGTCCATTGTCTATTTAACAGAAATCACCGAATCGAGATTAATGAGCAGTTTCAAGTTGGAAAGATATTTTTAGTGAAATCCAGATTAGTCAGTCATCTGATTTAATGATTTATCTGACCCAATGAATTGGAGGATGTGGAAGAGTGAAATGCTGCCGATACACAATACACGTATTGTGATGAGGATATGGAAATTTTTGCAAACCGATTTAGATAGTATGAGTGAGTGGACAATTCTTGGCAAATGCAGTATCATGTAGGGGCACTTTTATCTGTTAATAAGTTCGCAGCTCTCCATTGAATTTGCAATGTTGCAACCCCACACAAGAGCGTGTTCGCTCAATGTTGCAGATTTTGTTGACACATTGTTACCGCTGTTTTTGATCCTATGTTGGTTTCTGAGCAAAAATTGTTTCCACTGTATCGGAGGTGCCAGAGACAAGTTTATCAGTTCAGCTGAATACACGATAAAAAATGGCCCTTTCAAAACGTGAGTTTCCATTCCAACCGTGCACTAACCAAAGTGTCAAGAGACGTGGAATGCGAATGGCCACAGGCTCGGGAGATTGACAGTGACGGCTCCACGTCAAATGGTGCTGAAACAAAATTAACTGAATTCGAATGCTCTGATGGAAATCGAAAGGAACTCTCCCTGAACTTTTCCCAAATCACTCGGTAAATGATGCTGTTGCGTGCACACGTGGGTTTACGTCATGAACAGTTTATTGTCAGTAACACTGGTAGGGATGGGGCAGGATAGTGAGGTTTTCGTGTGGATCAGAAGTGATCGAACGGGGAATACAAACTTCAACAGAACAGAGAGAGCTGATTGAAACAGGAACAAACTCCCATCTTCTGTTTCAGTACCAACAAAAGAAATTACGGGAAAATCTCAGCGTGTCTGGTAGAATCTTGGAAAAGAAAATAGAGTTTAGACTTCAAGACCAGTTACACTTCTTTCTCCATGACCATCCTCCTCTGCCTTACGCACCCTTCTTTTTTATTGAATATCTCCTGACTTCCAACTTTATACTGAGATCCTCTTCAAAAACTTTGTCTCCAAACAATTTCCCCGCATCTAAACTTATATCAGATCTGTTCCATCTCTCCCCTCACCCAGTTATGACCGGAGGACTTCGAACTGAAAAGTTAACTGTTTCAATTTCCTTCGATTCCGGATGGCCAGGGACCAGAAGTCATCAGAGGACAGATGGAGCTTTCAGCCCATCGAGTCTGCCCGGCCATTTCATCATGGCTGATGTCGCTCCAAACTTAATTCTCCTGCCTTCTGTCTGTGACACTTAGCTCCTCTGAGTTCAGGATACAGTCTATTTCCAGAGTGGGTCTGAATCTGCCCGAACATTCTCCACATCTATTGGCGGCTGTTACACCGTGTCTGGGTGTGATCGAACACAGTTTCAGTCCCAAACAGCACACCCGGTCTGTTCTGAACAAAACAATTCCCGCTTCGTGACAGATAGATCGGATCTCTGGCCCCACTGTTTTTCTGCAAGGGAGGAGTTAACGCCTTCACCACTCCCGGCAAGGACTGGTGCTTCAAAACGGGGGGAGAAAGAAAATAGGCACAAGAGTTTGGACAGGTTAGGTCAAGGGTTATTGTCAGTATTAGTGGAGTCTCTGCTTCAGAGTCTGAGTTTGAATCGCACAGACCTGGATCAATTCACATTCTGGAAATGAAGATTTATTTCTCCTCTTGTGGTTTATCTGAATGAAAACTATTTCCTGCTTCCACACAGAACATAAACGCGGATCTGCCAGAATCAATCCAGTAATTTGTTGCCTCCAACTAAAAGGATCATGGAGGCAGGTGCAAGAGACACCTGTTACCGCAAATCACCTCTAAGAATCTCGCCTTTCTGAGCTGAAACTATCTCACTGTTCTTTCAATGTCGCTTGGTTTAATTCTTAGAACTCCCTCCCTAGCGACATCATGGATGCATCTCTGTGCTGAGTACATCCAGGATTCTGTAATGCAACTTACCATCTCGATCTCTGGAGTAATTATGGATGGGCAGTGAAGCTGATCCCAAAGAGTGACGTGCAAACTCCAGAAATTCGTTTCAAACGGCTGCACTTTCGAAGTGGAAACCCGAATGTGGTCGGGAACAGTGAGAAGTTTCGAAGGGGGAGTAGGATAAACTGGAAGTCAATGATGACTGGGAGACATGAGGCAAGAGGTGAGTGAGGAGCTGTTGGTGCAAGGCTGAGTGCCAGTGTTGATGGGTTTGCACATACTACTGTTAACACCGACCCACACACCACTCCTGGTAAATTCGCCACAATTACCCTGTGCTCTTGGTCTGAGATTCCCTCTGTGCATAATCACGCGGTTTATCGGTCCCCAGAGGATGAACGCATCCTCTTTTTCCTGTCTGATTACAGAGTTGAAGCAATTGTTTGAAAGCAAAGCACTAAGAGATTGTCTCTTTCAGTGCATTTTCAGTCAGTTAAAGCATCTGGTAATAACCAGGCGAGTATGGTGTCAAATGCTCTGAAATGTTCCGTACATTGAAAGTTCATTGCATAAACCTCTTGTAAACGCCGTGTTGTTGATCCTATATCGCGAAAGTGACGGCTCAGCATGCTTCTTGTGTTTGAGCTCAGCCCGTTGTTATTTCATGATGCGAAGGCCTGTGGCCTGCTGTGGACCCATTAGTCAATGTTCTATCCTGCTCATTCAATTCCGAGATTCTTTACACTGTTCAACAATGATTTCACCACCTCTTCTACTTTTAGTCTCGATCCATCATAGCAAGTTTTTTGAAATAATGAAGTGAGGTTGGAGACACTGCAGACTTGCCAGGAAATGTTGTAATAACGCATCCATTGCGCGATGATATCTCTCATTGTCTGCTGTCACCATTCATTAATTTTAGGCAAACAGCAATGACGTAATTGAAATCCTATAATTGGAGTGAAACTGCTTTTCTTCTTGTTGATTATGAATTCTATTTACTTTTGTAGATCCTCATAACATTTTGAGTGAAGAAATGTCAACTGACCTCAGATCTAACTGACAGAGATATTACCTGGAGAGTGAGAGCCCAGTTCTGCACACTCTGGCTGGTGTGCGGAGAAAGCCAGGAAACAGGTATACTCTCAAACTGTCACAGAATTTCAAACTTTTCCAAGAGTAGGAATGGAAAATGAGGGATATTGACAGACAGAGAGTGGGAGAATGTTGAAGAGAGTGAGATGGTGCAGAGAGACAAAGGGAGACAAATAGACATGCGTATTGACGTAGAAATTCTCCATTCAAACTTGTTGCTCCTGGACAGAAAAGAGAAGATAAAGGTAATGAATGAAGGCCAGACTTTCACCAACTCATGGGAACAGCAACAGCATTACAGCAGATAAGACATTTTCCATTTTATAGCGGACGTTATCAGCTAATGAGAGATTCTGATATGTATGCTGATTCGTGAAGTGAAGCTGACAATTGCCCAGGAATTAAACCAATAAAATGCATAAGTAAACTGATGCAATTGATATGAAACATTAAATATCTTTGTTTCCACGGATGCTGTCAGGCCAGTTGACTTTGTCTGTCAATTCCTGTTGTTAATTCAGATTTCCAGGATTCGTACTTATTTGTTTTACGCTAGTCTGAATCGTGTTTGTGACAAAACGCCATAAATTGCTAGCTGCATACAACATTCCCTGCTTTGGGAAGGCTGTCAAAAAGATAACCTGTCAGAGGAAATATCCCATTGCCACAGCAGTGAGAGCACTGAATCGTTCCCACTAGAATTCCAGGGAAAGTAAAATATGTTGCTGTATGTTTCCTTACTGAATCACCTTTTACTTTTTTATTTGTGATCATTTTAGCTGCACATCAGTTTCGTTCTTTCCTCCATTTCTTTCAGCGTGGAAAAGGCCTTTCCACCTATCTGCATTGCGGAACATCGGATATTCATCTACTCTAGTGCCACTTTCCTGCATAAGGCACATAACCTTGTATGTTCTTATGTTTCCAGGGTAAATTTCAATGAGATACCCCTGTGCTCTTAAATGACACAATCATGGGACTGAACTTTGACGTGGTCACACTGTATGGTCATCTACCTCAGGAAATCATCCTCATTTTCATCAACACAAGTGGACAGACAGACAAGGCCCCCGAGAGGGAGGGGGGATATCTCAGGATTAGACCAGTTTAACATTCTTGCCATCCGCCAGTTTCTCCGACCACCTCACCGCAGCCGGTCAAAGGTTTATGCAGCACAGAAAATGCACTTCAGCGAAACAAGGTTGCACCAACCGAACACAGGTGCCTGACTGTTCTCGTCTAATTTTCCAACAGTTGGCTCACAGCTTCAAACGCAGTTGGTGATAGAAGTGTACATCTCAAATTTCTGCTTTCTACACCCTGACAAGCAGTTGGTTGTTGATTCCCACCATTCTGAATTTGTCTGCTTTGGTTTTTAAGCTGACTCTTCCAGTAGGAGACAGGGAGCAATTCCCCTTTGGTCTTATTGCCATTTTTCCATCGCCATCAGTAAGATTCGAGGCTGCGTGCTGAATGCGTATGAATTTCAATTACATCGTCTGAACCACTCGTTCAGGATGACAGGACGACTTTGTGCAATTCACTTTCCAGGTCTCTCTTCTTGTGAAGCTGAGGAAGAGTACATCATTATTGGGTTTGTTTGAATCCAATCATTTCACAGCTTGCAAGCGCGTAAAATTTCGGTGCGTGGTGAGGCTGGCTGTATCATCCTGATGGATGGAATAGGCATTCAATTAAAATAAAAACAGAATTTGCAAGAGAAACTCAGCAGGTCTAGCAGCATTTCTGGACAGACAATGAGAGGCAATGTTTCAGAACATCATCAGCGCTATGTTTTCTCCCACAGTTGCTCCCAAATTGGCTAGTTTCTGCTGCAGTTTCTTTTTGGTTTCAGATCCCCACAAGTCACAGTTCTTGACAGTAATCTTGACAGCAATGCAGAAATGTCTTTATGGTTAGTCACACGATCATGTTTCCATTTGGAGAATGTCTTTCTGACCTCATTAGAAACCGAAAGAGTGCAGCAAAGCAAACAAGTGCATTAAGGACAGCAATCCCTCTCGCCCTGGGGGCTCTTGAATCAGCTGTCATCCATTCAGCTGACTAATGCGCTGACACGTGCAATCCAGCATATTGCATGATCTTCCAAAGTAGGTGGTTACTGAATCTCAACTTCAGTCTGCCCTTCGCAGAATGACAACTGTCCTCTATTAGATGTACATTTCCAAAATAACTTCTGGGGCGCTCATTATGCAGACATAGGATGAATTTGATCCCACTGATTGCAGGCGCACTCAGGTCACTGGAAGCCTCTCTCCCACAACCGGGAGAGTCTGAGTTCCAGCCTCTCAGTATTTGTCTGACCGAGCTTTTTCATTGTCCCGGAATCCTACTGTAAAAAGACGAGAAATCTTTCAATGTCTCAGATCAGTTCCTGTGCCGAGAACATCAGAGTTAATGTCCCATCCCCTTAAATAGGGGGAAGCTGTCTTGACAGTTTCCGTTCTGTCCGACAGCTCACCTTTGCTCATTCCCCTCCGATTCCAGTTCCCAAAAAGTTTATGAACATCGACAAAGCTGGAGACTGGTGTCTATGTTTTGCCTCCTTAACATTGTTCCGCTCTCAAATGTCAATATTTCCCAAAAACCTCTTCACTATCCTCTGTCTTGCACCATATCCGGGGATAAGAATTCTGCTTATGATGAGGGAGTCCAAAGGCCGGTAAGTGACACTTTGGAGTGAAGAAGCTGAACCAGTGATTTCCTGCGGCTGTTCATAGTGATTTGGGAGAGAGCGGTGGGGATGGGCGCTTTGACGAACAGGAAGAAAACTTGCCACTGTCCAGGGTCAGTACATAGGGGACTGTGATTCACGTAAAGTTGCACATTTGCATAGTACATTCAGAAAATACTGCAGAAACTCGATGCGTCCAGCAGTATCTGTGAAAGAGGAATGGTCAACGTTCAGATAGTGGTACAGTTTTGATTAAGAATTTGAGGTTCCAAAATCTTCTCGAGCAATGGCACAGTTTGTTAATATTGTTCTTTTTTCAAGTTTGAGCGCGAAATCGTCCTGTCAGAAGTCATTGAAAACGTAGTCAGCAGAATTCTAAACTGCATGGGGAAATCCCAATGGATTTCTAATCCATCACGTTTCACACTCTGCCCCGACGACACATTTACCTCCCATGCTTAATACATCTTTTGGAATGAAGTTTTCCAACCTGAAACACCAGTATTTGGCTTTCCCTGCCGCAATCAGACCGCAGTATTCACTGTAGCCCTCTCTTGGTTCAGACCTGAGTAGGATGCTGGGTGATCCAGTTGAATTACACGCGTTGATGAGAGATACACGCGTTGATGAGAGATAATCGTGGTTCAGCAGTTGGCATTGCTGCCTCGCAGCGCCAGGGTTCCAGGTTTGCTTCAAATGTCGGGCCACTGTCTGTGTGATATTTGCACTTTCTCTCCCTGTCTGCGTGCGTTTCGTTCCACAATCCAAACATGTGTTGGTCAGGTGAATTTGCCGAGATAAATTGCCCATAGTGTTTGGTGCATTAGTCACAGGGAAATGAGTCTGGGTGGGTTACTCTTCAGAGTGTCGGTTTGGACTGGTTGGGCCGAAGGGCAATACTGGAGAGAATGTAATCCATTAAAGTGGATGGGAAAGATTCATTTCATGTGCAGAGAGATTAATAAACATAAAAATGGATCGTGAAAATAAAAGTTTTATTTGTCCAGTGCTTTCAACGCCAGCTGAATTACAGAGGGTGACCTCAGATTACAACAGGGTCTGGACCAGATCGGCCAATGGGCTGAGAAGTGGCAGATAGAGTTTAATTTAGATAAATGAGAGGTGCTGCATTTGGGAAAGCAAATCTTAGTAGGACTTATACAATTAATGGTAAGGTCCTTTGGAGTGTTGCTGAACAAGGAGACCTTGGTATGCAGGTTCGTATCCCCTTGAATGTGGAGACGCAAGTCGATCAGATAGTGAACAAGGCGTTGGTATTCTTTCCTTTATTGGTCAGATTATTGAGAATAGGAGTTGGGAGGTCATGTTGCGACAGTACAGGACATTGGTAAAGCCACTGTTGGAATATTGCATGCAATTCCGGTCTCTCTCCTATCGGAAAGCTGTTGTGAAACTTGAAAGGGCTCAGAAAACATTTACAAGGATGTTGTCAGGGTTGGAGGATCTGAACTGCAGGAAGAGGCTGAACAGGCTGGGGCTGTTTCCCCTGGAGCGTCTGAGGCTGAGGGGTGACCCTATAGAGGTTTACAAAACAATGTGTGGCATGGATATGATAAATAGACAAAGTATTTTCAATACCTCACGCTTATCTTCATTACATTTTATTTGCTGTGTTTGGCCGCCTTCCCCAGCTGATGAAGCTCTTGCTGCAGTATCTAACAATATTCCTCATTGATCACGATATCTCCTATTTTAATGCTATCTGAAAACTTACGAATCATATCTTGGGCAATGTCATCCAATTTTTGACATGTTTATCTAAAAAGCAATTGGGGTCGGAGAGTACAGACCTAGAGGGCATAGGTTTACGGTGAGAGGGGAAAGATATAAAATAGACCTGTGGGGCAATTTTGTTTCACGAAGAGGGTGTCTCGTGTATGGAATGAGCTGCCAGAGGATGTGGTGGAGGCTGGTACTATTGCAACATTTAAGAGGCACTTGGATGAGTATATGAATGGAAAGGGTTTGGAGGGATATGGGCCGGATGGTGGCAGGTGCGACTAGATTGGGATGGTATATTGGGTCGGCATAGACTGGTTAGATCGAAGGGTCTGTTTCCATTGCTATGCATCTCTTTGACTCTATAAGTTACCAGGGCGGTAGACGAGGGCAGGTCGGTAAATGTGATCATTCAGAATTTTAGTAAGGCCGCTTGGTTAGGTTCTGCATGGTAGACAGCGTTGGAAGGTGAGATCGCATGGAATCCAGGGGAAGCTGGCAAATTCTATACACAATGGCTTGATGGCAGGATGGAAAGTCGAACAGTAGAATGATCCTGGTCGGTCTGGAAGCCTGTGGGTCGGTGCTATTCCAATTGCTTTTTAGATAAACATGTGAAGGATGTCACCCTGGTTATGATGTGTCTATTCAGACTGCAAAAAGTGCCAGGGAGAAATTTGAATCAGTAGCGAGGCATTTTCTCCTGTCACGTCATCGATGATGCCTTCCAGCTCATCTCATCCACTTCCCTCAACCCCACTCCCAAAACCCATCCCTCCAAATAGGACGAGGACAGAACTTCTTTCTTCATCACTTTAAAATCTCGCAGCCGGTATTTCCGTCAGCTGCAAATGAACCCACACAATTAAGATGTGCTTTCCTCCCCACCCCTATCCATTTTCTAGAAAGATCATTCCCTCTTCCACCAGCTTACAAACTGCACGCTACAACCAAACCACCCTCCCCTCCCAGCACCTTCTCATTACAACACGGGATTTGCAAAACATCCACCCACACCTCCGCCCTCAACTCTGTCAAAGGCCTAAAAGGACCCTTTCATGTCCATCAGAGTTTTACCTGCATTTCCACGCATGTCATTTTCCGAATCAATTGCTCCCTCTGCAGTCTCCTCGACATAGAGGAGATCGGATGCCTAATTACAGACAGCTACGGAAAACATTTCCGGGACACCCGTACCAAACAACGCCACTGACCCCTGGCTGAACAGTCAACTCTTCCTCCCACACAGCCAAGATCATTCAGGTCCAGGGCTTCCGCCGCTCTCATGAACTATCCTACCTGTCCATCTTCCATCCCACCTAGCTGCTCCTGCCTGCGCTACGACCTATCATCATTATCCTCACCTCCATCAGTCTATCACACTCTCAGCTAACTTGTCCCAGCCCCACCCGCTCCCATTTGTCTCTCTACGCCCTCGGTTCACAAGCCTTTTTCCTGATGAAGGCTCGTGGCCAAAACGTCGATTGTCCTGCTCATTCGTTTGTGCTTGCCCTGCTGCGCTTTTCCAGCATCACAAATCCAACTCAGCGGTAAGGCAGTAGATCTTGAGTTAAGATTGAACTCAGAGGCCTCTGTTTTGCAATGAGTCAATTGTAAGAAATGTCTGCTCCAACAGGACTGTATGTCAGACAGTCAGGATATTGTTTGACCTGGAGGGAACAGGGAGGTGATCCTGTTCATATCCACCTGCTGACCTGCTCGTTCTCTGTGGTGGAAGTTGTGTGCATGAAAGATTCTGACAAAATTTTGTTCAATTTCCTAGTGTCAAAAATCCCTTACCTTCAGACAGATTCTAGAGTCTTTTGAAAGACGGTTTCACACTCTCATTTTTGGATAACATCAATTTCGCAGAATATTAGAAGGAGAAGATTTATAAATCAACCTCTCCACCATAATCTGATGAGGCCACACATTTTATCCCAAATACAACTTGATCAGATTTCGAACATGAAAGGAAAAAGCTCTGGTTACAGTGTGAAATAAATCGTTCACTTATTGTGTGTGTGGACAAGGTATTTTTAACTGTCATCAGTCCTTACACACCTCAAGTGCAGTCATATTGAGGAATGACTGTGGAAATGTAGGGATTCATTTCCCTGACTGAGCTGAATTCCCATGGACGCAATGATACCAGGAACAAGCGATTCACCTGCTAAGAGTGTGGGAAGGGATTCACTCTGTCTCTGACCTGCTGCGACTCCTGCTCGTTCAAAATGATGAGAAACCATTTCAATGTCTGAACTGCGGAAAATGCTTTAAAACGTCCAGCGATTGGAGAAACGAACAGCACGCTCATACTAATGAGAAACCTTATATCTCTCCGGACTTTGGAAAGTGTTATCAAACCTCTCTGAGAAATATGCTCACATTAATAAGAGTCCATGAAGATATATAGAGACCTGACGTCTGACCCACGTGCTCACCCCGAATAGAGAACTCTCCAATTCCAAATCTGTGGGACCGTGCTGTAAAGTCCGAGCGACCGGATGTCTCATCACCTTTCTCACAATATTCACAGGTCTTTCTAAATGGCATGACTGCGGGAAGTGCTGCACAATTTCCTGAATACTTACGTATGATCAACGTATTCACACTGAATATAGACATTAATCATTATAAACGTTCCTGCGGACAGTTCGTCATCACAATGTGGAGAGACCTATCAAATATGTAGCCGAAGGGATGTGCTCTCTAGTCTCTGTAGAACTGATTTCCCATTGTTATTTTCGTATTGTGAGAGACGTTTCAAGTGTATTTATTCCAGGGATAGGTTCAAGCAATCTTCTCAACTCTGAGTACACCATCTATTTTGCAGTTGGCAGCAAGCATTTACCTGCTCCATGTGAGCAAAACAGTTAGGTCACTCATCGACCCTGCTGAGAGAATAGAGGATCCCACTGAGGGAAGGAATTCACTCACTCATCGACCCTACTGAGGCAGCGTAGTGTTTACATATCTCAACAGCAATTGAACGTTGTTGTTCTCACATTCAGGTCTGAAATCAAAGTTGGAATATTCTAGATAACAATCAAATAAATCAGCTTTGTATCAAACGTCATTGGAAGGTTGCGATTCCAGAGTCCGTGAACCATCAGCACAGGTTCTCAGGAAGAAATCACGTCTGACAAATATATTAGAATGCTTTGAGTAAGTAATGAACAAGTTAGACGAAGTCAAGAGTGTGGAGGTGACCAGTTTGAATTTCCCCAGGCATATGTCAAGGTGCAGTACGGCAAACTGCTAAATAAGAGACCATGGATTGAGGCTTGGCTGACTGGCAGAAGGCAGACAGTTGGGTAAAGGGATCTTCTCTAGGATGGCAGCCCGTGACTAGTGGAGTTCAGCAGGAGTCAGTGTTGGCAACACAGCGATTCACATTATGTATGAAGGATCCATTCAAAGGAACTGAGGGTGTTGTTGCTCCATTTGAAGAAGACACAATTATAGGTGGAAGGCCAAATCTTATTGATGAAGCGGACATGCTGCAGAATGACTTGAACGGACTGAGTGCTTTGAAAAAATAGTTGCAATTGCGATACTTTGTGGAAAGGTGTGAGGTCATATGTTTGGTGGTAAGAGTAGAGACATAGGCAATTTTCTGAAAGCAGAAAGAATTCAAAGTTCAACTTTCTCTTATGTTTAACATGCACTTTCAGTTTATGTTTAGGAAGGCAAATACAATGCAGGCGTTCAGTTCCAGCGAATAGGAAAGAACGGCCAGAGATTTACACCTCAGTCAATAGGATCCGCTGCAGAGATGCATTTGGAACATTAGGAACAGGTCTAGGCCCCATATCTAAGTGATGATATGTTTTGAGTGGTGGATAGGAGGTTTATAATGGCTGACTCAGTGGTGAGTACTAATGTCTTGCGGCATTAGTGTATTTGGAGTTTGCACATTCCTCCCCAGACTAAAGATGTTTGGCTGACGTTCTTTGATCATGGGAAATGCAGAGTTTCAGGAATTGTGTAGAGATGTGAGTTTGTGTGTGTTTACCTTCGCAGGATTAGTGGGGGCTTCTTGGACCGAATGGCCTGTTTCCACATTTTAGGTATTCCATTAGAACAACGTTGATCGCAGGGATTTAGGCCTTGTCATAATAATTTTTTAACGGAGGTGACAGCTTCCATATAAACACATGGTTTCAAGTGAATCTCTTGAATGATATAAGAAGTGGAGGTGCATTCTTAAGGAGGACATCATAAAGGTCAATCGAGGATATGAGATGTCATCAGAACATAAAGTTAAGTATAGTCTAAAGATTTTATACTAGTAATTAAGAATTTGAGAGCAAATAGGACCTCTTTAAAATGAAAGTGCTCACATTTGTCTTGAACCTCAGCAGATGGAGAGAGATATGATGTTCAGTTCGCGTCAGTTTACACCATGGAGAACGAAAAAACTGCTACAACTAAATATTGATGTTTTGAAAGTAGTTCACGTTGAAAAGTGGAAGGGTTGGACGACCTGCAAAATATAAAGTTGGATATTTCTCTGGGATCTGATCTCCTGTATACCGGAAACTTGTGGGAAGTTAGGGAAAGAAACCTTTGGGCCTTTCGTAGAAATATTTTTATCATCTATTACGACGAATGGGGCGCCGAATGACCGGGGATGGTGAATGTGCCTTTATTTAGAAAGGAATTCATGGAGAAGGTTGGGAGCAATAGACGTTTGTGTCTGGTTATGGTCGTGGGTAAGTTGTTTGGTGCAATTCTAAACGATAGGATTTATATGAATGTTTAGATATAAGGAATGAATCGGGATAATCAGCATGGGTTTGCACAAAATTGATTGAGTTTTTTGAGGGCGTAACCATGAAGATCAATGAGGACAAAGTGGTAGAGTTTGCTCACTTGGGCTTTTATAAAAGCTTTTACACGGTTCCACATGGTTGACTAATTCATAAAGTTAGATCACATAGAGTTAAATGTAAGGATTCAAATTAGATATAAAATTAGTTCAATAGCAGGATGCTGAGAATGGTGGTGTAGGGTAGTTTTCAGACTGGAGGACTGTTACCAAATGTGTCCCATTGGCTTAGCGCACATTCATTTTTTTTACATTTAAATAAATGATTTAGGTGGCAAGATAGAAGTAAGTTTGCAAAATTGGTAGTAGAAGGTTGTGAAGCGATTTTCTCGTCAGGTCAGTTTCTCTCTGGCCTCGAGTTTACAAAGCGTGTGGGAGAGGAGTGGGGAAGGGCCATTCGTCCATCGTGAAGCGCACGATATCAGGCATCCATCTATTCTCGTACTGGTTTGCAGCAATGAGATTCTTCCTGTGATCTTAAATGACATAACAATGGTACTGATGGTTGACCTGGTCACACGGTTAAAACCACTTTGGCGAACGTATTCTCATGTTCACATACAGAGAAAGTCACACAGGCACACTCCCCGATAGTGACAGAGTCCTCAGGATTCTCCCCACTCCATGTGCTTTATGTCTACAAGTTTCTCCGGAGAAAGGCAGCTTAAAGTGGAATACAAGGCACTTCGCAGAAAATGTGCATCATTGCGGTGAGCCGTGATATGAAGTGGATACTGAGCTGACATAGTCCAACACGCTTCTCATGTGTAACTTTAAATAACACAATTCCCACCAAAACAAGCCCTCTGGCTCCTGGGACCTGACAGGATAGCGCCCAGCAGACATTCCTCACAAAAAAACAACAGACCCACGGCAAAATCTAAACACTTTCACGTCTCGTCTTGTTCTATTTCTGTCCCTGTCACACCTTCAGTTTCCCCTGAACGTCCAGTCCTGATGTCAATGAGCTGTTTGCTATAAACACAGGCACATTGAGAAAGTAATCTTTATTTCAAAAGCAGAGCCAGGGAATGTAAGCTGCAAGGGCTTGCTGTCGGCTGGGTAATGAGACATCACGGTTTCATCGTCCTGATTATCATATAGACTGATTCTAGAAATATGCACCGTAACAGTTATTACCAATTGAAATGTGCCAATGAATACCGTGACTGTCAGAAAGATCAGGGGAGAGTAGCTTCGACTCCTTACTCGCCGAGTGACATTTTGCAAAGAATGTTCTGTTACTTCACAAACTGTCCACCTCGCAGTTGGCCATGGAAGTGTCTAGCACAAAAATGACCTTTGGCCCACTAAGTCTGCACCAGTCCCCTGAACTGTTCTTATCTCATTCGGCGTCACCTTTTTCAGAGGTGCAAACGTATTCAGTAATGGAAGTGTACAACTAAATGGGTCTTACCCGCTTTGGAGTCTTCAGCTTTTTCCATCTTGACAGGTGGTTGGTTGCAGATTACGAACGTTCATTGCCTGTGTTACCTGCATTTCACTTTATCCTGCGATTTGAATCACAAACAAGAAAGCAGAGAACAAGCACTCTTCAAGTTCACTCTCGGCTCTCAATTACAGTCAGCAAAATGCTTAACTGCATGAGGAATCCACAGTGGAGTTAACGCACATTGCGTCAACCACTTGGCCACAACTGCAGAAGCACGCGACTAAACTTGTTTCATGTTCTCCCTCCCTGTGGAGCTGAGGGACAGGCAATCACTGTTCGGTTTGTTTGAATTCAATCACCACAGTTTCGATCGGGTGAAATGTCAGGACATGTTTGGACTGTGTAATCAATCTCGATGGTTGAAATGGTCATTCAGTTCAAAAGAAAGGGAGAGATTGCAGGATAAACTAAACAGATCTGGTAGCATCTGGGGAGAGACAAACAGAGACAACAAATCGAAGCTTCTCCAGGGGTTTCTCAGAACACCATTTTCTCTCACAGGTAATGTCATACCTGCCGAGTTCCTTGAACAGTTTGTGTTTTTGTTATAGATTCCAAGTGTTCACAACCCTTCACGAGCCATTCAACAATACAGAAATGCATTTGTGGTTTCTCACTGGATTTGGTTTCCGTTTGGGCACATATCACTGATCCTATTAAAAACCCGAAAGTGCACAGCAAAAGAGTCGGATGGATAAGAACAGCGACCGCTCCATGCGTGTGTACACCCTCTCGGTTAACAGTCAAATGAGAGAACTAATTGCTCCATAGAGGCTGGGGAGTCCCTTGTAGTAGGCCCCTTGTAGGATCTCCTAAAGCACACTGTCAGTGAATTCAAGCTTTCGCTTGCCCTTCACAAAATAAAAATTGTCTTCAATTTGTTTAACGTTTTCAAAATTAATCCTGGAACATTCATTGTGGACAATGGGAACAGTTTGATCTCACACTTTGCAGACACATGCATGACGCCGAGAATCAGCTGTCCTAAAATTGGAACATTCTCCCCCCATCGAGCCTTATGAAGAATATTTTTCTGACCTCGGTAAAAACCCTGAAATGTGCGTACAAAAAAACAGATTGTGTGAGAACAGCTGTCGCCCTGTTCCTGGGTCGTGGGAGAACAGCAACCTGTCAGTGAAGAGCCGAACGCACTGACTAACATCGCCACAGAGACTGATGAGCTAATTGTGTCACTGATCCGCAATGCAGCTGCAGCCTGCTCCTCCCATATTGAAAATCGTCCTTAATTGGTATGACTTTTGCGAAATAAATCCCGTGCAATTCACGTTGAAGTCATGGTAATAGTCTGATCCCACCCTTTATAGACACACACACGACACCGGAAATCAGTTATCATCCTACAGGGAGCGTCTCACTTCCAGCCTTTCAGTGTCCTGTTTGTTCCCGCGCTTTCTAATTGCCCCGGAGCTGAGATAAGATTTGACATCCTGACGTGCAGGAACGAGAATCCTTCAATGTCACAGATCTGTTCATGTCCCGAGTACATCAGAGTCAAAGTACCGGCCTCCGAAAGAATGGAAAGATATCTAAACTGTCTCTGCCCTGTCGTCCAGTTCACCCTTCACTTTCCTCTGAATCCATGTCTAAAGGAATATCGAGGATTTCTGTTTTAATTGTTGACAGTTTTCGCACTTGACAATTGTCACCATTTTCCCAGAATCTTTTCACAAGCCTCTGCTTTGCACCATGTACAGAGATAAATAGACCTCCTTTTGTGTAGAAATTCACGACTCTGGGAATGCTTTGTTTGGAGCAAAGAAGATTAATGGGAGATTTATTGGGGACTTTTATAATGATGTGGGAGAAAGAGCTGTGGATGGGCGGGTTAATGGTCAGGACGAACTGCTGCCTCTGATCAGGGCAATAGACCCGAGGACGAGGAGTGAAGACGTTTTATGGAAAAACACAACTTGCTTCAAATAAACTCAGTGAAACCTACATATATCCCATGCATTTTTTATCATCTGTTGATAGAGAGACAAAGATAAAGTATTGAGTCAGGTCCTTTTCTGGTTCAGAACGCAAGTTTCCTGCATGTCAAGAAATGAGCAGACCTGAGAACACATCGAGTTGTTGAGACGGGTTTTCTGGAATTGCAGAAATAACTCATCCAACAAAAAATCATTTAAAATTAACTGTGATGGAAACATGCTCGGAATTGATGAGCGATAGAGTGGATATGAAGGATCCATTTTCATGAGCAGAGAGATTAATAATATGGCAATGCTCGAGTGAAAAAAGATGCACTTTTATCGCGCCTTTCAGCTCCACACCAATCACAGGCACTGAAGCACCTGTGAAGCAGATGTGTCATTGTCAATAATAATGTGCTAATCAGGGCAGTTTTTTCAAACAGAGGTCAAAAAAGAAAACTCAGAACTGGCACTGGAGACAGCAGTGAGATTGTGTTTTACTTTAAAGGTTTGTTCTGATCTACTTTATATCCAGAATAGTGGAGGACCGGAAATCCCAATATCAGGGGAAGGGGTTACACACTTATGAAATAAATGAAGAGGATGTTCTCACATTCAGAGGGGAGCAAGTATGTAGAAGCATTTACAGCAGAGGCCTTTCAAGACTGGTTACATTCAAGGCTTCAATTATCTCTCTGTTAATAACATTGAGCAAGTGGCAGTGTGGAATGTGTCCAAATTTGCTGACAATGAACACGCGTGGGAGAGCATGTTATGATGAGATCGTGGCAATATGCATAGGCATATAGATAGATTGGGTTAGTGGGGAAAAACTTGTCAGATGCAGTTACATGTTCGGATTATGAGGACATGCACGTTGGTCGGAAGCGTCAAAAGACAGAGCACTATTAAAATTGAGAGAAAGTTGAAGAAACGTGTGACACAGAGGAATCTTATGGCACAAACAAAGTTTAGTATCATATTATTTCCCTGACAAAAAGGATGACTTCTTTTCGGATTGCTAACAATGAAAGAGATGGTTTCCCAGGAAAGAAAAAAAGTAACTGAAACTAATAGCCGAATCGAAAATTTAGAAAAGACTAGGATCGTTCCAAAGGACGACATTGATGTTTATTGCTCTCTAAAATTTGTTTACAATGGGGTTGGGTGTGGGAAATAGGGGAGCTGGGGAGTGGAAGTCAGAATACCCACGATTAGTCTCATCCTTCATCTGTCTTCGTCATTTTGTACGTTTTGTTTCGCATTTTGGCTACTGTGAGTGCCCTTGTAAACTATACCCGCTGGTGACTTATTTCCCTGGTTGTTCTTCATCACGACCCGAATGAATCAACATTCGTTTCTCCTGAATCTCGGTAATCTCTGATCAAATGTCACCAGAAGCTCGATATTTTCTTGCAATATTAATTGATCTGTCACTGTGTTACTGTTGCAAAAATCAAGAACAAATCAAACAACATCAATAGCATCGAGGATGTAAATGCAGATAACTGCAGACTCTCCCCACATTACTGCCAACTGTACAAGATGATTAGGGGGTTAGATAGGGTTGACAGTGAGAACCTTTTTCCGCGTATGGAGTCAGCTATTACAAGGGGGCATAGCTTTAAATTAAGGGGGGGTAGATATAGGACTGATGTTAGGGGTAGGTTCTTCACTCAGCGAGTCGTAAGATCATGGAATGCCCTGCCAGTAGCAGTAGTGGACTCTCCCTCTTTATGGGTATTTAAGCGGGCATTGCATAGGTATATGGAGGATAGTGGGTTAGTGTAGGTTAGGTGGGCTTTGATCGGCGCAACATCGAGGGCCGAAGGGCCTGTACTGCGCTGTATTGTTCTATGTTCTATGTTCTATGTTCTATGTGCGATCACAGAAGCATATATTGTACAGCCAGGAAATCAAAACAACAGGGACACTCTTTTGGGCTGCGGAGCTGGTTGTATTTCTCAATCAGCAATCGAATTTTACATTGGTGATATCAACAGTTCCCTCACACAAGGAACTAACTAATGCTACAGACGGAGGAGAAAGTGAGAACTGTAGATCCTGGAGATCAGAGTCGAGAGTATGGTGCTGGAAAGCACAGAAGGTCAGGCCGCATCCGAGGAGTAGCAGAATCGACGATTTGGCTGAATGCCTGATGAAGTATTCATGTCAGAAACATCCATTCTCCTGCTTCTTGGATGCTGTCTAATCTGCTCTACCTTTCCAGCAACACATTCTACATTGCTGCAGACTGTCAAACATTCCAAGCTTCCAGCCACGAAATCAGCGACACTCAGTGCCATGAGTCAACCTACTGCGGACACGTGGCAGTGGTGTTTTGTGTCAAGGTGATCTTCAAGAATGCGTATCGTGAGTTGTCTGTCTTTTATAATGATTACTGCTGTCACTACATGCAACATTGTTTGCCCAAATTTGTCCTGCCTTTGATGGGTATTTGGTCCATGTTTTGGTGAGTTGTTGTCAAATGTGCCTTTCGGTTTATGCTGTCTCATACATCAGAGTGGCCAGATGTGTCTGGGTGTACATGCCGAGGCATACTTTTACCTATAATGTAGAGAGCTTCGTTTGTTGGGTAATGGCATGTCCTCCTGGCGTTGGTTTTGACAATGAATCTGCGGGAATATCTGCTGTTGCAAAATATTTCTGGAGGATCCACTAAACAACACAAGCAGCTGTTCCGAGTAGCAATGCACAGGGATGACGAGGACAACGAAGTCGACTGGGACAACACAAAAATATTAGGGCGAGCTAAACAGAGGGCAGCCAGAGAATTTCTAGAATGACGAGACTCATCCAATGACTCCATCAAAAAACATGTTGATCTGGACCCAACATACTGGGACATGTAAAGAACGACAAGAACCAGCAAATTAAAGCAGTGGGCAATAAATCAAGCCAATTCGAAACGCTGCAGGACAGCAGCGCTTCACACGAGTTTCATCTGCCTTGAGGATATCACCGAGAAAGGGGAGGAAACGGCAGCAAACCAACTTCCCAAAACCACCGAACATCCCCACACCATCTACACCCTTCACCGGAACTGAAGATCTTTACACAAACCTTGAAACCCTGAAACAGTCAGAGATGCCCCAGCCGGAAAATGAACCCTGGCCTCTCACGTGACAACGGAGGTTACCAAACGCCACACAGTGGATGTCAGAGCTATCTGAGTCTGCAAGCTACTTTTGCATGCTCTTGTCAATGACACCTGCTTGATTATCCTCATCCCATTTTCCATCATTTAACATTGTATGCCTCAAGCATTATAAATTCACAGTGAAGTATCTCTGAAGGTTATTAGAATTTCTGCCGCTCCGACATATACAGACAGTGATGTCCAGATTCCAACCACTCGCTAGCTGATAAAGTTTTTTTGTGTAGAGCTACTCGAACATTTATGAATCTTATCTTAAATCATATGATTGATTGATCCATTCATCATCGATAAACTTTTCGTTCAGTGTACCCAATCCATGCCCCTCATTATTTCCTACATCTCAATACTGTCTCCTCTCAATCTCTCCTGCTCTCACAAAAGCAAGGCCAGTCTGTCTAAACTCTTTCATAGCTGAAGTTCTTCAATCCAGACAATATATTGGCAAATCACTTCTGCACCGTTTCCACAGCTGTCATTTCGCTTATTTTATGTGAATTGCAGAATTGTACATAACACTCTTGCGAGAGACGAATAAACACTTGAAATAAATGTGGGGAATTCAAAAAATTGGTCTTTTCCAATAAAGTCTCTTTTCCTCGATACCGTTCTGTGTCCTCTTCATGAACCCAGTGCCCCATTGAACTCTGGTCCATGCAAATCAACACTTTACATGAGGATTGATAACCCAACCAAATTATCCGATTGCATTAATTGGGTTTAAAGCTCCTCATGGTGGGATTGGGGCACGTTCACCGAACAGGAGTGACAGCTGCAGCACTAACTTAACGGTGTCAATGTGAAAGTGAATGTTAGTTTGTGCAATGTCCCAGTGACATGGGAGGAGGGAGGGAAAGGAAGAATAGTGCTTGTGAAAGGGAGAAACTTCGCCGAGATTGGGTGCAGATAAAGTTTGAAGAAAAAAATCCTAACCTTCAAGAGCATTTTAACTTTAAAAATTGATTGTTTCCTTTCTGCGTCTGTTTTGGAAGGATTATGTGGAGTAACATGTAACAATTGCGCATTACTGATACTCGGATTTGAATGGAAGTTGCTGCGGCCACAATGCAGAGGACGAGCCACTATACGATCACATGAAAAATTATCCAACCATAAAAGCAATAAATGCAATGGCTGAGATTGGCGAGGAACAACACCACATGCACAAGAGGCTAACCTACTGAGATTGGGTTGTATCGTCATCTTCGATGTCCTCAGTGGCTTTGGAGATTCCATCATTGAGGATGTCGAAGAATGAGTTCGATAGATTTCAAGAAAAGATGAAATGTACAGGCGCAGCACACAAATTGTTGAAATGTAAGTTCCAATAACAACGATGTTTCACATCGTTACTTTACCAGTGCCTCGAGACAAGGTAGTAACTACGCTTGCACACTTCATTCACACCGGTTTCCAGGTCTTGAATCAGAGAAATTTAGTGACGCAGTGGCGAAGATCCGATCGGAAATTGAGAGTGGAATGAACGCGTAAATCTCTACTCTTTCTGCCAGTGATCAAGTCCGTGAGCATGCAGTCCTTCTATGAAGGCAAAGAGGCGCGTGAAACGCCCAAGCTGGGAGCTCCAAACTCGGCCGGAGCAACTTCTGCTGACATGGAATAGGGAGCTGTGGGAGAAGAGGCTGGGAGTTCTAACCTCATCTGGATACACTTCAATTGACATGGCGCAGGAAACTTTGGATTGACGGAAAGCAATTTTAATCTGAGCGATTTTAATCTGAACTGAAATAGTTTTTGGCAGCATACATTTTTGTACATTGAGGGAGGATCTGCCCCAGGGAATTGTCACAATTATAAATAAACATTTTGCAAAGACTGAACTCGTCTACGAATATCTGTGCATTGTGAAATGGGCTAAATATCAGTGCACTCTGACATTTCTCATATTCTGTCTCTGCAGTAGGTAATTTTCTGGAAGGAATTTTAAAAATCTTGTTTGTGTTATTCAATTTCCTGCTAGTTTGTTCTGGTCTGGTCATTGATGTAACATAAACAACCGAAAATTAATATAATGTTGGGATTCGGTTCGAGGTTCTCTCGAATTACAGAAGAACAACAGGAGAGCAGAGGTGAAATATTTCAGAACAGCAGTGATCAAATTGAATGAATGGGCAGACAGAGGGTGAAAGGAAGCTTCATGGGGATAAATATCTTTACTTTGCCAATGAAACTACCCGCGTCACAAAGTGTCTCACCTAGACTGACAGGAATGAAGTTCATAAGTCCTTCTACCTCGAGTGAGGCGGGGAGAATGTAAACACAGCAAGCTCCAAAAAAAACAGAAATATTTGTTCTTTTCTAAACCTCAGTCCCGGACTGAATAAGATGACCTTTGGAAAATTATTTTGCACCATGACAGAAGAGGAGTTACAGATTCGACCACGGAAACCAAATTACATATCACGATAAAATCATTCCACTTTATTCGCTATATCCCCCCTTTTTGACACATGGTCCTCACTGTGTGTTAATTGGCATGGAATGGGAATAATGATCGCGGTAGACAGGGTTTACCAATGGGGCCATACCACACCCATTCCCTCATTCTGCACCCTGCCATTGTCCATTCACGTTTGTCCTTCGGCGTGGCCTGCGACTCAACCTCCCATAAGTCTGCTTTGGATTACAAATATTTGACATAAACATGTTAACTGATCACTTGGCGGCTGCTGGGCTGCCGTCCTTCCCGCTGAGTTTGCATTCGCATTGCCTTGAGAACAGGAATCGTACTTTTTTGTGTGGGCTTCACATTTACAGATAGGAAATGATTTAGGCGGTAGGACCGCTTCCAGAAGGTCAGAAGTCAGGCCACGGTGTATTTTGGGCTTTCCAGAGTAGGTCAAGAAGCCCCTGTGTTTCCACAGAGTTCCACAGTTATGTACAACCCCGTATGCATATTCGCTGTTGGTGTAAATATTCACTATCCTTCACTCAGCCAATTTACATGCCTCAGTCAAGGCAATCAGTTCTACTGCTTGAGTTGACAGATGACAATGGAGTGATTCCGCTTTGACTGCCTCATGGGTCGTTACTACAGCATACCAAACACAAGTCTGACCTGTACGTTTGCTCCTGAATGCTGACCTTTTCACAAAAAAAGCCATATCCTGATTCTGATTTTGTGAATCCTGCACGTCTCATCTGGGTTGCAAATTTTATTAGTTACAGTGATACCCTCATGTGGGTCTCCCTCTCCTGTTGCAGCGATAAGGCAAGCAGCATTACGGACGTAACATCTCGTTATTGTAATGTTAGGCATCTCCAATAGCACAGTATTGTTTCTGAGCCGACATGTGTGCTGTGTTTTGCTCGGAACACAGTAAGGATGCATGTGGGAACAGTAGGGTTAATTCTCCAAAGCCGACTGTGTCCCTGGACGCTACAACAAACCTTTTCAGCTGCAGCCACGACTCGCAGGCATATAGGCAATCCTGCCGCTACGGGGTCTAAGTTTAAGCAAAATGTAAGCTACCTGCCTCAATTTTCCCACATTATCCTGCATCATCACAGATGTCATGCATCCACCGTTTGTATAAAAGGCTTGTTTGGATTCGGAATCCCCAGTTTAGGTGTGGTTTGGAGCGCCATTTACAATTCAACTGCTACGGTCTCTTGTTCTGCAACTCTTAGCCATTGAAAATTTCATTTAGCCGGGCCTCAAGGGTTGTGTAATGTGGGATAAAAATTCTACAGTAGGAGCGCATGACCAAAAAGAATAGCCATTGTTTCTTCGTGTGAGGCTTTGGAAATTGCTGGATTGCTTGAACTTTGTTTGACCAATGGCCTTCCCTTGTTCAGAAAGAAGTGACCTAAGAACTTCCCCTGTTGTTGCAAAAATTGTAATTTTGCGAAAATATCTTTGTGCCCATTCCTGGCTAGATGGCAGAGCAACGCAAGCGTATCTTTCTCACATTGTTCCTCTGTTGGTGCTGCTGTTAAGCATTCGTGTACATACTGCAGAATCGCTGACCCCTGAGTTAAAACAAGGATCTCCAGACTCCAGCATCGAGCCCCATTAATTATGGTGGGGGACTCACAGTAAGCTTGCCAAAGTTGCGTGAATGTACATGATTTGCCTTTGAGTGGAAAAGTGAACCAGAAGTGACTTTCTGGGTGTACTGGTACACTAAAGAAGACATTTGCTAAATCCATAGCAGAGAACCATTTACTGTCAGGTGGAATTTGAACTAATAGAGTACAAGGATTAGGAACATTTGGGGCGGACGGAACAACAGCATAATTCACTACCAGCATGTCTTGAACAAAGCTCCGTTTCCCTGATTCACCTGGAATGTTTGCCTTTTTGACCAGAAAAATGGGGGCTCTCACCGATGATTATCCACAGGGAATTATCACTCAAGCCTTCAGGAGGGATTCAAATTAGTATCCTTTGACAGCCTCGGGTTTTAACGAGTCCTGTGTTCTGCATGGACATACTCAGACTTCGGGGCTATTCTTGTGGGTTCACAGCTTCGTATGAACCCCACATCACGTTTGCCTTTTGACCTGCACTCAGTAGGGACCCTTCTTAATGTTGGATCCGAGACATCTTCAAGAGCTAATTGACAGGCTACCCTCTTGGAGGGGGTTACCTGGACTGCTCTGTCTGCCTGAGTGAGCCAATTTAGTTTCTTCATATCTGACTTAGATCTGCATGGAATCAGATACGCACATCGTCGCTTAAGACACAACCTTTCGATTTTTTGAGCATGCAGTACCCATCGTCTCAAATCCTGCCACTTCTCGCTGGATACCTTCGCCAATGGTACGTGAGGAAAGGTGCCTTCCACATCAAAAGATACTTTGGACAGTTTTAAACTGACTGCACATCTGTGATCATTCCAATAAACTTCGCACAATACTAACTGAACTGGTTTAACCAATCTCCTCAAACAATCCTTCTCATATGATTTGTAAGGGCCATCACGGTGTATGTGTGCTGTGCAGTGCAGCATATCCCCAGCAAGAAAATCTGTGTTAATTGAATTAACAAGGATACTTGATTGCTGGGCGAGCAAATCGATTACTGAACTGATGGTTCTCTGGTTTAATCGCCACTCATAGACATGCATCAGGGTCGTGAGTCGTAATTTACAGCTTGCGCTGGTAAACCTTCTTTTCGTATTACCTGCAAGCCTATGATCGCGAGCCATCTGATTTAAAGGACAGATTTCCGACAATAGTAATGAGAATTGGAATGTTTCACCATTACTGGTTCCACACAGTAGGGGTGCGGTTAAGCTCTTTCGTATCACGACTCCTGATGCACCCACGACGTCGACTCTCTCAACTGCCTTGATTTAAGGACTGAATATGTTGCTCCTGTATCTCACAAAAAGGTAACTAGCTCACCTTCCACAAATAACACATTTTCCCTTCTTACTAGAATTCGCTTCTTCTTATCAACACCTCAAGTTCAGGGGCCTGAAACATTCGAGTTACTTTCCAGATACGGAGGTTTTTTTTCTCATTCCTTGACTGTTGATATGGTAGTTTCCTGGCCTTGTAAGTCTGCTATTATTTCGGCTTAACTTTACATTTTTTTTCAGTCTGTCTGCAACACTTGCCTCTGCAACGTAAGATACTTACTTATTTGTTTCCCTGTGCTTTTATTGGTTTCAAAATAAATGTAAATTTTCCATTACAATGGACATCACATTATTTTACAGGTCGCGGCAACAGCCAGGGCCGAAGTGCCTGTACTGCATTGTAACGTTCTATGTTGTAAGTTACATTTCCTGCTGGTTTCCGATATCTCTCCTTACTGTGAAGCTTCTCGTCACATCTTCTAGAGATTTGTCTGCACTTCATTTAATCGAGGCAATTGTATTTCCTGCTCAGAAGGTGTCCTCTCTCCAATGGGGAGAGGAAAACAGAATCGGTGACAAAGCTGAGATCACTTACGTTCTGTCCAGAATCAACAAAAACTATCCCGATCTTCCAGTCTCCTGTACTTCAATATTACAATGTCTTCTCACCCTTCTGGCTCTCTGCCTGTATCCCTGATGAAGGGCTGTTGCCCGAAACGTCGATTTTACTGCTCCTCGGATGTTGCCTGAACTGCTGTGCTTTTCCAGCACCACTCTAATCGAGACACAGTGTTCCCAGACCATCAGTTCAATCTCTGGTCTGCTGCAGTGCTCCTTAAAGACACAACACAAGCTGGAAGACACGCAACTCATTTTCTACCGACAGACCATGCAAACATTAGGACCCAACATCGAGTTCAATCATTTTAGAAACCGTCCGCCCTCTTACACACTCTTCACCCACCCGCCCTTCCCATCAGTTCAGAAGACGGATCATTGGACTCGAAGCGTTAACTTTCCTTTCTCATCAGAGATGGCCAAGAGCTGCTGATTTTGTTCAGACATTTTGGCTTTTCTTCTGAGAACTTTGTTTTTCTATTGTAATCACCAGATACTGGAAGCGTCTGATTGCTGGAGGAGAATTTCACAGGAGATGAAAAGAATGGCAAGGGCTTGACCACTCCCATTGTGAAGGTACACCAGCTCGGCTGGGGATGTTTATATAAGCGCAGAGAAGGCTGAATGAGAAACCGTTTAACGTGCTCATTTTATGAAGAGGATAGATATGTGTGACAGGGATAAGCCTGTCTTGGGAAGGAACAGAGTGACATAACTGAAAGACAGGAGACAAGGAGGAGATTTAGGAAGAATACTTTCATCTATAGTGTATTGATTATCTGCAGACCATTATCTGAACATGTGATAAAGGTAAGTGTCATGAGAACGTTTGAGCAGTCTATAGCCGAACACTTGATGAGCCAGAGCACAAGTCGATCAGGACCAGGTACCGGAAAGTGTGACATGGACAGACATGCGCAAGATCGGTGTCCAGAACACAATGCATCAATGGCAAACTTGTGTGCATAAAGTGGGTTGCTGGCGCGGCTCTGTGGCGCAATGGAAAGCGCGTTGGACTTCTACACCCCTGTGCAGGTTGCTATTCAAAGGCTGTGGGTTCGAATCCCATCAGAGTCGAGATGGAATTTAAGTTTTGCAAAGTGGTCAGACCAGATTCTGCCGCTCATCTGCAAAACCAGTAATATTCGTGCATAAACCCAACTGTCACGAAACGGAACCTTTTCTTCCCACAGATTTACATTATCGATGTCTATTTATGGTAGAGATCGATAAACATCTGTTAGCCAGTAGGCAACACGATGGTGTGGATGGCTGGAAAAAGACATAAAATTGTTGTGTCAGCCATGATGATATCAAATTACGTGGCGGGGCAGGATCGGTGTTAAGAATGGCCTCCTTCTACTCCTTTGTGTCTGTGCCATTTCTGACCCAGTTTTTTTATATAATCAAAATGAGGACAATATGAATTAAACGCCAAGTAATATTTTGGCCTCACCTCCACCTTACTTCACTCCCAGCTGGAATACACAGCTCTTCTTTCAGCTTTAGATCAGACAGCGGAGGATTCTCACAAGTTCTCCTTCAGGCTAAATGTTCCTTCACATAGGTTTCCACGTGGACACATGAAGCAAGCAATTGCATGGATGCTGGGGATTCAGGGCAGATTTCCCCTTTGTTGGGCTGGAATTCTGGCCAAGGTAATGAACGTGAACTTCTGACATTTTGAATCTTACTCTGGATTCTTGCGACTATACTAATTAAACTGAATTTAATTTGCCCTTGCAGAAAATTAATCAATCTTCACTGTGCATAAAAACCATGCCACGTGCTCGTGCACGTAATATGCTGAACATTGTTGATGTTGTGTGCAGTGTGTGTCGATGTGTCATATGAACAAGCGAAAGGAAGTTGGTGAAATATCAGTGAATCGAATTGTCTGACGATTTGAAGCCGATAGAAAGAAAATCCCAGGACAATGGCCACGTAACATTGCCTGTGATCAACGCAGGAAGCCAGGGTAAACGGACACAAGATTCAATAAAACCGATTTTCACCACATTTATGTATGCCATTTTCCTGAAGCTGATGTTTCATAATCGATGATCCATTATCAGTATAACCACTTTAGGTCTGCGTTTCATTTCAGATACACAGAAAAAATTGAGTAATTCGGTTGAGCGGCCCAGTGGTAAGATCAGGAGCCATTCGTCTTCATTAGATGGCAGATCCAGTGGTGCAATTAGTTAGCTTGCTGTACTTGTATGACAGAATGGCAGTACATGAACTGCCAATGTTGCGCATTGGATTCTCGCCAGGTGTTTGCTCACTGATAGTGACCAGAGATGATTGTAACTTCAAGCTGAAGAACAGTTCAAACCCGGAATATTACACTGCAATGAAGTGCTTTTGGCACTAATGTTTCACCGACCTGTGATACCAATCTGAAGTCCATCTGACCAGCATTTTGACATTACAAGCCGTAAGTTTATCCAATGATCATTTTCATTTGCCCTGAAGGTTGGTGAGTATACGACTGTTGAAGGCAAGGCGTTCTGCACCCTTACTACTCTCTGATAAAGGCATCTACCACGGCATCTATCACCCTCAAATTACATAGATGTGCCCTTGTGCCAACCTTCACCATTTTGTAGAAAAAGGCCTTCACTGTCCACCTTACGGAAACCACTGATCATCTTTTATGTCTCTATTAATTCACCTCTGAAACTTCTTATCTCTATCAAAAAAACAGCCTCAAGACCCTCAGCCTTTCCTCGTAAGACCTTCCCTTCACGGAAGACAACATCCGAGGAAATCTCGTCTGCACCCTTTCCAATGCTTTCACATCCGTCCTATAATGTGGCTAACAGTACCTCACGCAAATCGACAAGTTTGGCCAGACCAGACAAATCTCTAGAGCTGCAAAGGGATCGTTTGGCCATGAAACCCAATCCCTCTTCCAAAAAAAAACTAGAACACTGTGCTCCTTGCAAACAAAACCATCAAGGTGTGTGTTCACTTTCAGAGTTATATATGCATGGACGCTGACATCGCTCTGGTCATCTAAACTTCCAAGAATATTACAATTGGCCCAGAACGTTTTATTCTTGTTGCTCATTCCAAAGTAAATCACCTCACACATTTCCACAATAACCTCTGAGCCCCGATCTACAGAGTATTCATGTCCCTCTGTAACCTGCAACAGACTTCGGCACTGTTGACAAATCCATCGACTTAGTGTGTTCTGCGAATTTGCTCATCCATCATCTCATGCCCGAACCCAGGTCATATTTTCAGGTGACAAACAGCAGTGGACCCAGAAAGGAACCTTGTGGTACACCATGAGTGACTGAACACCAGGATGACTATTTTCCATTAACTGCAATACTCTTTTTTCTTTCAGCGAGCCAATTACTGATCTAAACCGCTAAATCACCCTCAAACCCATGTCTCTGTATTTTATGCAACAGCCGACCGTGCCTTCGTGAAAATCATATCTACCACGTTAACCACTTTACTCTCATCCACCTGTTTGTTGACCTTTTCAAAGAGCTCAAAAAAGTTTGCGAGGCACAACCTGCTATTCAAAAAGTTGTGTTGACTGTAGCGAATCAACTTCTTCATTCTTAGGTGATCATAAGTCATATCTCTCATAATCTTTCCCAAAACTTCACCTACAAGGAAATACAGCTACTGTTCTAAAATTACCAGCGTTCTCCCTACTCCCCTTCGTGAAGAAGGGGACAATATTTGCAAACTCGAGTTTTCTCGCACTAATCAATTAGACACTGACGAAATAAAGTTGGTATTCAAAAGTTCTGCAATCTCCTCCCACGATTCCCAGAGAATCCTACTATACATCCCATCAAGCCTAGTTGACAATTTCGTTTATTCTAACAGTTTGCATCTCAAAATTCACTTCGACAATATTGTCTTTTTCATTTGAGATATGATGAAAAATATACATTCAGCGCCTCTCCTATCCTCAGACTCCGTTGACGACTTTCTACTGCTCTCCTTGACAGGCCCGAATCATATCCTAGATATTCTTTTATTCGTGAAATGACCAGCTTCAGGGTTTTAAATTACCCTGCCAGATAAAGACTTTTCATATCCCGTCTTCGCTCTGAGTATCTCTCTCTTTTGCCCCTTCCTTGCTAGCTTTTAATTTTCAATTGTCCTAACTCAGTCTTCATATTTCATGTTTACATGCGCCACCTTCTCCCTCCTGGCAAGAAATTCAACTTTTTGAGTTACAATTGCTCTCTGTCTCAACCTCATATCCCCTGCATGACGCACACTTACTTAGCAAGGAAATGCATGAGAGCTCCTCTGAACAAGCTCCATACTTCAGGTGTGCAAAACCCCTGCGGTTACTTTCCCATCTGGTGCATTCTAACTCTTGCCTGATCGCATCATACTGGCCTTTCTCCCAGCGGTACCTCATGCACAGCGATATCCATCACTTAATAACCATACCGAATTGTGGTCACTAGCACCAAAGTGCACGCTTGCCTCCAAATCGAACAGTTGACTTGCTTCATTACGCAGTACCAAATCCAATATGTTTTTGATTCTTGTTGGCGTGTCTGCATGCTGTGTCACGAAACGCTCCTGCACACATTGGACAAAGACTGCCCAATCAGAGCTCCTCAAACAATAAGATTTCCAATCAATATTTGGAAAGTTAAACTTCCCCACCACAACTACCCTGTTACTTCCGTTCCTATCCAGAATCATCGTTGCAATTTTTTCCTCCATATCTCTAGAACATTTTGGTAGTGACCTCTACTTACCTGATTTTAGTCTCAGCCCATTCTAGTTCAGCAGATTGAATCGGGTCCTCACCAAGTATCCTTTCTGCTACCATCGGACTGTCTTTTACTAAAAATGCCACATCTCCCCCTCTTTAACGACTTTCCTGTTCTTAATGAAAAGTCGAGACTGAGATGCCAGGAACAACCATTCCTTTCAGTGCTCCATTCATGTCTCTGAAATGGCCACAATATTGAAGTCCCAGTCAACAACCCATGACACCTGCTTTATCCCAGATGCTCCTAACGGTGAAGTAGATACACTTCAAACCACCTTCATCCTTGCCAGCATTCAGTCCCAAACCCAAAATCCTATTTATGTCCTAACCACTCACAGCTTCCTGCAAACTGCAGCTAAGATTCAGGTTCGCACTCTGCTGCGGAATTCGTTTAAACCCTCCTGAGGAGCTTTAGAAAATTATCCACTCAAGATATTGGTATCTTACCGGATCCGGTGAAGAACATCCTGTTTGTTGAGGTCCAACCGACTCCAGAATGAGCCCCAATTATCCAGATATCCAAATCCCTATCACCTGCAACCTCCTTCCAACCACGTCTCCATCTGCTCTCTCTCTATTCTTCCATCTTCCATAATATGTGTAACTAATCAGAGAGAACAACTCTGTTTGACCTGGATCCCTGAATTTCTGCCATGCACCCACATCAGTTTTATTACATATGTTGTTAGTGCGTATGTGAAACATGACCACGGGCTGCTCCCCCTCCCTCTTATGGATCCAGAAACCACCCTGCGAGACATCACCACTCCTGGTAACTTGGAGGGATCACATCAATCATGAGCCTGCCCTGTACCCACAGAAACTGCAATTTGTCCCCCTCACTATGTAGCCTCCAATAACTATTGCTCTCCTCCCCTCTCCCCTCCCCTTCTGATCACAGGGACAACACTGTGCCAGAGATCTGTGCCACATGGTTTACCCCTCGTAGGTGATCCCTCCAAAAAGTAACACATACGGTGTGCTTGTTACAGATGGGCACAGCCAAGGCGGATGCCTGCACTGGCTGCCTGTTCCCTTTTCGTCTCCCGGCTGTATCTCATCGACCTTTTCCTTGTACCTGAAGTGTAACTGCCTCCCTATAACTTCTCTCAATTCACCTCAGACTCCCAAAACATCCAATGTTCAGCTCCAGCTCCCTAAGGTTGTTGCCAAGGAGATGGACTTGGGTGCACTTCCCGCAAATTCAAATGTCAGGGACATTACTGAAAACTCTTAGCTCGCACATTCTACAGGAAGAACATTCTACAGGAAGAACATATATATACATGCATATGTGTGTATGTGTGCGTGTGTGAATTCAGAATATTTGGAATGGATAGTCAGCCATTTGAATGTTCTTCACGTCGAATGTGCGACCTATATGTATGTACATATGTGTATATACATACATATATATGTGTGTGTGTGCGCACATGCATGTATGTGTGTGTCAGCATATTTATTTTAAAGTTGCAAAAGAACATTGAGTAAAACAGCATTTATTCAAAAAAAATCTGATTTTGTGGAGCGTTCTGTCCTTATGAATTACCTCAGTTACTTAAGACCAGCCATAAAGACCCCCTTAGAGAATATCCATCACTCACTAGAGATACAGAGATGATTTTTGAAGTCGATGACGTTTCTCATGTCGCTGAGCCTGCGCTGTGTTAAATTCTGGAAAGGATGTTTAGCTCGTTTCATTTTACTGGTTTTGCTGCAAACTCGCACAGTCCATTAAAACAATTCAAAAATTAATATGTTTATCTCATTGGACATTTTGCCTGTTATCAGAAAAACTGAAATAGAAATGACAAAGATGTATTTAAGTACTGCTATGAAGATTACAGAATTCCAACAGGAATTTTTTCGTGTCTTGTCACTAGATATGGTTGGGAGAGATGAGTGAGCAGCAAATGAACTCACTCCCTTCTCTGTGATTGCAGCCAAATTTTCCAATGCAACAGATGAAAGAATAAAGGTGCATTACATCGGCAGGTCAGTTCCAACTCACGATAGTAAAATTTCACCGTGATTATCGCCATCTTCTAAAGTATTAGCTGAGTGAGGAGATCAGGATCCTGAGGGTATGCGACAATTGCGACAATTAATCCCACACTGCTGGCATCACTTTATAGCATAAACCAGTTATGCAGTGGACTGAGCTACCCGGCTTCCCTTTAATGCTGAGCTAACACAAACAGCTCAGTTCTTTTACAATTTATAGAAGTTCACGTAGAACAAGCTGCTCAACCTTTCCTCGCAATCAGCTGATTCTATACTTAGTCGTGCTCAGTTGAAGGTGGAATGAGATTTCTTTCCAATTACGTTAACCAATTAGTGAGTGTGCACCTAACGCATACACATCCTGGCCGCCCAGACTCCCTGTCCAGGTGAAATTCACTCCTTGTGTGTCTGCACGCATCTTTATAAATATTTTAGAATCAGTTGCTGAATATTTTTTCCTGAGGAAATGTAATCATTTTCGGGTTCAATAGCTGTAGAAGGAAAAAGATTGCGAGCCCCAAACTTCTCTTTATCATTCATCGCTGGTTTTCAAGTTCGATACTCTAGATATAGGTCCATCCGAATGAGGGAATTTCCCTCCTGTTTACTCTCACCAAATTCACATCGCCTGGAAACCTCCCATATGGGCACAACTCAGTTTTGCCTGGTGTCATGCCACATGATCTATTCATCTTTTCCGCCTTCCCATGAAACCCCGCTTTGTCTTTTCAAATGGCATTATCCCCCACTACATCGTTGGCTTCCTTTCCATTTCTCTGTTTCCAAGTAAACGCTGTCAATTCTTCTTGACGTCTTTTCATTCCAGTTCTCGCCATCCATGTCTTTAATCATCTCCTTCTGTCCCAGTATAGTCCATATTGCGAAAGGATGCTGGGGCCAAAACAACACATGAAAACCCGCTCTAATGTTGTCTACTACCCTTACCAATGTAGGGAAAATGGGAGCTCGTTCAGGCAAAAGTGAATCAGTTGGTTGTTGCATAATGGATTAATCACTGATTGGGTCGTGACTGTTTTTCCTCACTTTTCTCCCCTGGCTGAACATGTGCTAAAGCAACACAATAAGGGAACATGGAATTCCTACAGTTCAGAAATTGACTCATCGAAGCAACAAATGCACACCCATCCTCCAGGGATTAACCCTCACAGTACAACTGTGGTCAGGACCAGGGACGCAACATGTACCGGGAAATAGAGAAGGCATGTCAGAGAGGCAAGGTTACATTGATCATGGGTGACTTCAATATGCAGGTGGACTGGGTAAATAATGTTGCTAGTGGATCTAAAGAAAGGGAATTCATGGAATGCTTACAGGATGGCTTTTTGGAACAGCTTGTCATGGAGCCCACAAGAGAGCAGGCTATTCTGGACCTAGTGCTTTGCAATGAACCAGACTCTATAAAAGATCTTAAAGTAAGGGAACCCTTAGGAAGTAGCGAACATAATATGGTAGAGTTCAGTCTGGAGTTTGAAAGGGAGAAGGCAAAATCTGATGTAATGGTGTTACAGTTGAATAAAGGTAATCATGAGGGCATGAGAGAGGAACTGACTAAAATAGACTGGAAGCAGAGGCTAACCGGGAAGACACTAGAGCAAAAATGGCAGGAGTTTGTAGGTATAATTGAGGACACTGTACAGAGGTTCATTCCCAAGAAAAGAAAGATTAACCGGGGAGGGATTAGACAACCTTGGCTGACAAAGGAAGTCAGGAAATGTATTAAAGAAAAAGAGAGGTCCTATAAAGTGGCTAAGAACAGTGGGAAATCAGACGATTGGGAAGGATACAAAAGCCAACAGAGGATAACAAAGAGTGTAATAAGAAATGAGAGGATCAAATATGAAGGTAGGCTAGCCAGTAATATTAGAAATAATAGTAAAAGTTTCTTTCAGTACATAAGAAATAAACGACAGGCAAAAGTAGACATTGGGCCCCTTCAAACTGATGCAGGGAGCCTAGTGATGGGACATAAGGAAATAGCAGGAGAACTTAACAAGTACTTTGCATCAGTTTTCACAGTGGAAGACATGAGTAATATCCCAAAAATTAAAGGGTGTCACGGGGCTGAGTTGAGTATGGTTGCCATTACGAAAGAGATAGTGCTAGAAAAGTTAAAAAGTCTTAAAATTGATAAATCTCCTGGCCCCGATGGGATACACCCTCGAGTTCTGAGAGAGGTTGCTGAGGAAATAGCAGAGGCATTGGTTGAGATTTTTCAAGAGTCACTGGAGTCAGGAAAGGTCCCGGATGATTGGAAGATGGCTGTAGTAATCCCCTTGTTCAAGAAAGGATCAAGGCAAAAGATGGAAAATTATAGGCCAATCAGCTTAACCTCGGTTGTTGGTAAAATTCTGGAATCCATCATTAAGGATGAGGTTTCTAAATTCTTGGAAAAGCAGAGTCTGATTAGAACAAGTCAACATGGATTTTTTAAAGGGAGGTCATGCCTGACAAACCTGTTGGAATTTTTTGAAGAGGTAACAAGTAGGTTAGACCAGGGAAACCCAGTGGATGTGGTCTATCTGGACTTTCAAAAGGCCTTTGATAAGGTGCCACACGGGAGGCTGCTGAGCAAGGTGAGGGCCCATGGTGTTCGAGGTGAGCTGCTGGGATGAATTGAGGATTGGCTATCTAACAGAAGGCAGAGAGTTGGGATAAAAGTTTCTTTTTCAGAATGGCAGCCGGTGACGAGCGGTGTCCCGCAGGGTTCGGTTCTGGGGCCACAGCTGTTCGCATTATATATTAATGATTTGGATGAGGGAACCGGGGGCATTCTAGCGACGTTTGCCGATGATACGAAGTTAGGTGGACAGGCAGGTAGTACTGAGGAAGTGGGGAGGCTACAGAAGGATCTAGACAGGTTGGGAGAGTGGTCTAGGAAATGGTTGATGGAATTAAACGTGAGCAAGTGCGAGGTCTTGCACTTTGGCAAAAAGAATAAAAGCATGGACTACTTTCTAAATGGTGAGAAACTTAATAAAGCCAAAGCACAAAGGGATCTGGGAGTGCTAGTCGAGGATTCTCTAAAGGTAAACATGCAGGTTGAGTCTGTGATTAAGAAAGCGAATGCAATGTTGTCTCTTATCTCAAGAGGGTTGGAATATAAAAGCAGAGATGTACTACTAAGACTTTATAAAGCTCTGGTTAGGCCCCATTTGGAGTACTGTGTCCAGTTTTGGTCCCCAAACCTCAGGAAGGACATATTGGCACTGGAACGTGTCCAGCGGAGATTCACACGGATGATCCCTGGAATGACAGGTCTAGCATATGAGGAACGGCTGAGGATACTGGGATTGTATTCGTTGGAGTTTAGAAGATTAAGGGGAGATCTAATAGAGACGTACAAAATAATACATGGCTTTGAAAAGGTGGATGCTAGAAAATTGTTTCTGTTAGGCGAGGAGACTAGGACCCGTGGACAGAGCCTTAGAATTAGAGGGGGTCATTTCAGAACGGAAATGCGGAGACATTTCTTCAGCCAGAGAGTGGTGGGCCTGTGGAATTCATTGCCACGGAGTGCAGTGGAAGCCGGGACGCTAAATGTCTTCAAGGCCGAGATTGATAGGTTCTTGTTGTCTAGAGGAATTAAGGGCTCCGGGGAGAACGCTGGCAAGTGGAGCTGAAATGCGCATCAGCCATGATTGAATGGCGGAGTGGACTCGATGGGCCGAATGGCCTTACTTCCACTCCTATGTCTTAACTCCTTGCCCTTTTTCTCTTCATTTGCTCCTGAATAAGGCACCTTACTGACAGTCGACACAGTTGGAGGGAAATCATATCTCTGGCTATGTGAGGCAGCAGTGATAACCAGTGAGCCACCTTGCGGCCCTGTACAATATTGCAAGGCACATGCGGTCGCGTTTGAAATGTCAAAGATGTTCTACTTTTGTTGTTGCCCTTATCAGGAACAATAAATCCTGATTCCCTGACCAACAAATGAACCCAAATCACAGCGATGAAAGCGCTGCATCGTAACCACTCGTCGACCAGGAAGGACGGCATGTGCAATTGTGTCTTTTCTTAAAGGCATAGCTTTCTTTTTCTGCGATGAGAAATTCCTTCCAAAAAAAGAGTGCTTGTGACACCGTGCTTTTACAGCACCGAATAATACATTATGTCAGTGCCAGTCATCAAACTTCCAAATATTCTCGTTTCCAGTTTCCACTAATTGGCCCCCAGCCTGACGTCTGAAATGTTCATCTGAATGAGACTTTCCCTGCAAAGTTTTAATCTCAAATGAACCAGTGAATGAGACTGAATTCAGATAATGTCAAATTTGTTCATGAACTGCGGGAGAACTGAGACTCATTTTGACCCATAGAGGGAACTATGCAGACACATCTTTTGAAAGTGACAAAGGCCTGAGGAGAGCCCAACTTCCATACAATGAGGAATTGACCCGATTGGCCTCTTCTTTCTTTATGCCTCGCTTTAAAACCTGATTCTGTTTACATATGCTGAGGGGTAAACATGCTAGAGGCTGTCCCTCGAGGATTGCCCCAATCGGCAATAATTGGTACCTGCTAAACGTTGACTTCTCCAACTATGATGGCAGCCTGGCTAGCTGTGGTCTTCCAGCCTCCTACTTGTTGAATTGGATTCCAGCACATTCCTGACTCTACATAAGGAACGGAAGCATTCAGATGCATCCCTGTACGTTTTCGTCCCCCACTGTTTCACCGTTACTTTAATGCTTCTCCTGAGTCATGTTGTTCTTCCTGCAAAACGAAGGCATTCTTCGCATCAGAAGCTTGTCATCCTCATGCTCCTCGAAGGAAAAACGCGGATGTGGACTTCCAAACTGTAACAAATGCGGCCTGGTCTGCCTATAAAATGACTTCCAGCTATTCCTTCAAAAATAATTCCTAACAACATGGAGAACGCACCTTCGGATTCTTGCTGCAATAGTTGCAAGAAAATTCAGCAAGGCTGTAGTGTGAATTGAGGTTACAACCCCGGGCTCGAACCACTGAGCTATGGCAGCAATAACATATGAAACGTTTTGAGGCTGACAAAAGATGATGACCTCTAGCAGAAAAAACTTCGGTAATCTCAGTTTTGTGATACAAGCTTCGTTTTGTGTGACAAAATACGACTTGAAACCCACTTCTTTGATCACTTGTTTGATATAAAACTTTGTCAGCTTCCCAATATCTCATAATGTGTGAGGGAGCAGCATTTGTTTAAACTCACTCAGACTAAAAGCTTTGAAGCTTATATTATATAAAAGGCACGACGTAGTATTGATACCAGTCAATTGCCCTTGATTTCACCATGTATTGCAGTTTTTCTAAATCATTTGGTGAGTAATTCATTTCCGTTTGCGTGGTGCGATTTACGTAGCCACGGCAATTCATAATTTACGGCCTTGGCAGGTGATGTTTAGGCACCAAACATGAAACAGTTCAAATCGAATATGCTCCGGAGTTTGGAATTCGAGGGAATTCAGATATCTGATCGTGCACTTTAAAACATAATCTTGGGTGTCGTGTCCGCTGGCTGGGTTGGCATACTATTGACCAGCTCTGTTTGCTCTTGAGTGGGCTGGAGGAGATGACATTGATAGATAGAGGGAAGACAGTCAAGAGATTTGTAGAAAATGATGAAAACTTTGAAATCTAGCCGCCCAGTGATGGGTGAGTAACCCTTGTTATGAGTACTCCCACATGCAGGAGACGTAAGACCTCAGGATTACATCATTGGGTGAATAACCTGCAACTCATTCCCTTCCAACATGTGGGAGCCCTTGTGGAAAGATAAAGCTGCAAAGGCCGCATTGCACGTTTGGGAAAATGGGCGTTAGTAAAAATGCCATTCAGATAATGCACAATGAAACAGTGAACAGAACGCAGTACACCCTTGAACAGAAGCAGTGGGAGTTAGACCATAGAACATTGATCATAGAACATTACAGCACAGTACAGTCCCTTCGGCCCTCGATGTTGCACCAACCTGTCATACCAATCTGAAGTCCTTCTAACCTACACTATTCCATGTACGTCCATAGTCTTGTCCAATGACGACTTAAATGTACTTACAGTTACCGAATCTACTACTGTTCCAGGCAAAGCATTCCATACCCTTACTACTCTCTGAGTAAAGAAACTACCTCTGACATCTCTCCTATATCTTTCACCCGTCAATTTAAAGCTATGCCCCCTCGTGCTCGCCGTCACCATTCTTGGAAGAAGGCTCTCCCTGTCCACCCTATCTGACCCTCTGATTATATTATATTACTCGCATAAGTCACCACTCAACCCTCTTCTCTGACGAAAACAACCACAAGTCCCTCAGCCATTCCTCGTAAGACCTTCCCTCCTTACCAGACAACATCCGAGTAAATTTCCTCTTCGCCTTTTCCAAAGCTTCATAATCCTTCTTATAATGTGGTGACCAGAACTGTACATAATACTCCAAGTGCAGCAGCACTAGAGTTTTGTCCAGCTGTAGCATAACCGCATGGTTCCAGAACTCGATCCCTCAATAAATCAAAGCTAAAACACTGTATGCCTTCTTAAAACCCCAGTCAACCTGGGTGGCAAATTTCAATGATATCTGTACCTGAACACCAAGATCTCTCTGCTCATCGACACTACCAAGAAACTTACCACTAGCCCAGTAATTTGCATTCCGTTTACTCCGACCAAAATGAATCACCTCATACTTGTCCGCATTAAACTCCATTTGCCACCTCTCAGCGCAGCTCGGTAGCTTATCTATGTCTCTCTGTAAACTCCAACATCCTTCATCAATATCCACCACTCCACCGACCTTCGTGTCGTCTGCAAATTTACTAACCCACCCTTCTGCTATCTCATCCAGGTCGTTTATAAAAAATAACGAACAGCAGTGGACCCAACACCGACCCTGGCGCTACACCACTGGTAACTGGACTCCAGGATGAACATTTCCCATCAACCACCACCCTCTGTCTTCTTTCAGCAAGCCAATAACTGATACAAACTGCTACATCTTGCAAAATCCCATTCCTCCACATTTTGTACAATAGCCAACTGTGGGGAACCTTATCGAACACCTTGCTGAAATCCATATACACAACATCAACCGGTTTACTCTCATCTACCTGCTTGGTCATCTTCTCAAATAACTCAGTAAGGTTTGTGAGGCACGGCCTACCCTTCATAAAACCATGCTCACTATCTCTAATCAAATTATTCCTTTCTAGATGTTTATAAATCCTATCTCTTGTAACTTTTTCCAACACTTTACCAACAACTGACGTGAGGCTCACTGATCTAAATTTAACAGGGTTGTCCCTACTCTCTTTCTTGAACACGGGGAACCATATTTGCTATCCTCCAGTCTTATGGCTCTATTGATGGAAACAATGACGATTTAAAGTTCAATGCCAAAGGCTCGGCAACCTCCCCTCTGGCTTCCCAGAGGATCCTAGGATAAAGCCCATCGGGCCCAGGGGACATACCTATTTTCACACTCTGCAGGATTTCGAAAAACTCCTCCTTGTGAACCTCAATCCCACCTCGTCTAGTAGCCTGTATCTCAGTATTTTCCTCGACAAAATTGTCGTTTTCTAGACTCAATATTGTTGAAAAGTATTCATTTAGTGCTTCCCCCAACTCCTCTGACTCTACACACAATTCTCCACTGCTATTGCTGATTGGCCCTAATCATACTCTCGTCATTCTTTTATTCCTTAAATACCTATAGAAAGCCTTAGTCTTTACCCTGATCCTATCCACCAACAACTTCTTATGTCTCCTCCTGGCTCATCTGAGCTCTCTTTCGATCTTTCCTGGCTACCTTGTAACTTGGATGCTGCCTGAACCAATGTGCTCTTCCAGCACCACTAATCCAGAACCTGGTTTACAGCATCTGCAGTCATTGTTTTTACCTTGTAACCCTCAAGTGCCCTAACTGAGCCTTCGCATCTCATCCGAACATAAGCCTTCTTATTCCTCTTGACCAGACAATCTACTTCCTTCGTAAACCTCGGCTCCCGTTCTCGACAGCTTTCACTCTGCCTGACAGGTACATTCTTATCTCTGAAACACAGTAGAGTTTCCTTGAATAAGCTCCACATTTCTAATGTGCCTATCCACTGCAGTTTCCTTCTCCATCCTAGGCTTCCTAAATCTTGCCTAATCGCATCATAATTGCCATTCCCCCAGCTGTAACTCTTGCCCAGTCATATACACCTATCCATTTCTATGACAAAAGTAAACATAACAGAATTGTGATCGCTATCACCAAAGTGCTCACCTACTTCAAAGTCTAGCAACTGGAAGGGCTCATTACCCAGTACCAAATCTAATGTAGCCTCCCCCTTGTTGGCCTGACTACATACTGTGTCAGAAAGCCCTCCTGCACACATTGGACAAAAACTGACCCATCTCTAGTACTCGCACGATAGTGATCCCAGTGAATATTTGGAAAGTTGAAATCCCCCATAACAACAACCCTGTCTCTCTTACTGCTCTCGAGAATCATCTTTGTTATCCTTTCCTTTACATCTCTGGAAGTATTCGGAGGACTATGGAAAACTCCCAATAGTGTGACATCTCATTTCCGGTTTCTAACCTTTTCCCATATTATCTCAGTTGACGAGTTCCCAAACATCTTTTCTGCAACTGTAATACTGTCCTTGACCAACACTGCCACACGTCCCCCCTCTTTTACCTTCTTCTCTGTTCTTACTGAAACATCTGAATCCTGAAATCTGCAACAACCATTCTATCCCTGCTCTATACATGTCTACGAAATGGCCCCAACACCGAATTCCCAAGTACCAACCAATCCTGCAAGGGTCTTCGACCTTACTCCAGATGTTCCTGGCGTTGAAGTAGACACACTCCAAACCAACTTCTTGCTTACCGGCGCCATCTTGTGTCCCTGAACCTTGATTTTGGACCTCACTACTCTCAACTTTTCTATTCTTAAACTACAATTTTGGTTGCCATCCCTCTGCTGGATTAGTTTAAGCACACCCCAGTAGTCTTAGTGAAATTCCCCCCAGGATATTGGTACCCCTCTGGTTCAGATGAAGACCATCCTGCTTGTACAGGTCCCACCTACCACAGAAAGATCCCCAGTTATCCAAGAATCCAAAACCCTCCCTCCTCGACCATCCCTGTAGCCAAGTGTTCAACTCCCTATTCCTTGCATCTCGAGCACCACAGCAGGGAGGGAATTTGAAAGGACGGATGGAAGTGTATTATGACCGTGCCGTCCAAACGAATGGATTAAAGTATGAGTTGCAGAAGAGCAGAGACATGGAAGAGTTAATGATGTTCATGAACTGCAAGTAGGCTGACATGGTGATGTTGTGGATGTGTGGTTAAAAACACATCACGAAGTGAAGAATGTCACCATGTTTATGACCTGCCTGTTCAGACTTAGACAATTGCCAGGGAGGTGATGGATTCAGTGGCGAAGCATTTTCTCCTAGCACGTGATCGATGATGCCTTCCACCTCATCTCATCCACTTCTCTCAACTCCGCTCCCACAACCCATCCCTCCAACTATGACAAGGAAGGAAGTCCCTTCTACATCACTTTAAAATCCAGCAACCTCTGTAGACATCATGTCATCCTCCGTTATTTCCGTCAGCTGCAAATAAAACCCACCAACTAAGATGTGTTTCCCTCCCCACCCCTACCCATTTTCGGTGAAGATCATTCCCTCTTCGACTACCTGGTGGTGCACGCCCCCACCAAACCACCCTCCCATCCGCTCCCAGGAAACTTCTCATTCCAAGACGGGATTTGCAAAACATCCATCCACATCTCCGCCCTCAACTCTGTCCAAGGCCGCAAGGGACCCTTCCATGTCCATCAGAGTTTCACCTGCATTTCCACGCATGTTATTTACTGCATCCATTGTTCACTTTGCAGTCTCCTCGACATTGAGGAGATCGGATGCCTAATTACAGACCACTTCGGAAAACTTCTCCAAGACACCCGCACCAAACAACACCATTGGCCCATGGCTGAACGTTTCAACTCTCCCTCCCAAAAAAGCCAAGTTCATTCAGGTCCAGGGCTTCTGCCGCTCTCATGAACTGTCCTATCTGTCCATCTTCCTTCCCACCTATCTGCTCCACCATGTGCGGCGACATAAAATCATTACCCCCACCTTCATCCTCCTATCACACTCTCAGCTACTTTGTCCCAGCCACACACGCTCCCATTTGTCTCTCTACCACCTCGCTTCACAAGCCTCTTTCCTGATGAAGCCTGGTACACGAAAAGTCGATTGTCCTGCTCATTGGATGCTGCCTGCCCTGCTGTGTTCTTCCAATATCACACTTCCAACTCAGTGGCGAGGCAGTGGATTTTGAGTTTGGGACTGAAGTCAGAGGCCTCCGTTTTGCAATGATTCAAATGTAAGAAATGTCTGCTCCAACAGGACTGGATGTGAGACAAGTCAGGATAGTGTTTGACCTGGAGGTAACAGGGAGGTGATCCTGTACATATCCACCTGCTGACCTGCTCGTTCTCTGTGGTGGAGGCTGTGTGCATGAATGTTTCCGATAAAATTCTCCTCAAATTCTTCGTGTCGAAAATCCCTGACCTTCAGACCTTATCTTCAGACAGAATCTAGAGTCTTGTGAAAAACGGTTACGCACTCGCATTTTTGGATAACATCAATTTCGCAGGATATTGGAAGGGGAAGATTTACAAACCAACCTCTCCACCATAATCTGATGAAGCCGCGCATTTTATACCAAATACAACTTGATCAGATTTTGAACATGAAAGGAAAAAGCTCTGGTTAAAGTGTGAAATAAATCGTTCACTTATTGTGTGTGTGGACCAGGTTTTTACCTGTCATCAGTCCTTCCACACCTCAATTGCAGTCATAATGTGGAAAGACTTGGGAAATGTGGGGATCCATTCCCTGTCTGACCTGAATTCCCATGGACACAATGACACCAGGAACAAGCCATTTACCTGCTCAGAGTATGGGAAAAGATTCGCTCTGGTTCTGAAATGCTGCAACAACTGCTCGTTCAAAATGATGAGAAACCATTTCACTGTCTAAACTGCGGAAAATGCTTTAAAACGTCTGCGATTGGAGAACCGGATACCAAACTCATACGAATGAGGAACCTTTTATCTCTCCGGACTTTGGAAAATGTTATCAGCCATCCATGTGCTTTACCTCTAAGAAATATGCTCACATAAATAAGAGTCCATTAAGATTTATAGAGACTTGCTGTCTGATCCATGTGCTCACCCGGAGGAGAGACATGTCCAGTTCCAAATCTGTGGGACGTGCTGTAAAGTCCGAGCGACCGGATGGCTCATCACCTTTCTCAATGCATTAACAGGTCTTTCTAAATGCCCTGTCTGCGGGAAGTGCTGCACTCTTTCATGAATACTGACGTGTTATCAACGTGTTCACACTGAAGCAAGACATTAATCACTACAAACGTTCCTGGAGAGAGTTTATCATGAACGTCTTCACATTGAGGAGAGACCTTTCAAACATGTAGCCTGTGGGATATGCTCTCCAGTCTCTGTAGAACTGATGTCCCATCGCTATTTTCGAATTGTGAGAGACGTTTAAAGTGTATTTATTCCAGGAAATAGGTTCACGTGATCATCCCAACTCTCAGCAAACCATCTGTTTTGCAGTTGGCAGCAAGCATTGACCTGCTACATGTAAGAAAAACAGTTAGGTCACTCTTCGACCCTGCTGAGAGAGTAGAGGATCCCACTGAGGGATGGAATTCACTCACTCATCGAGCCTACTGAGACAGCGTAGAGTTTACATATCTCAATAGCGATTGATAATGTTGTTCTTCACATTCAGGTCTGAAAGCAAATATTTAATATTCTAGATAACAATCAAATAAATCAGCTTTGTGTTAAACACACTATCGAAGGTCATTGGAAGGATGGGATTACAGAGTACGTGAAGCATCAGCACAGGTTGTCATGGAGAAATCATATTTGACAAATATATTAGAATGCTTTGAGGAGGTAATGAGAAGGTTAGACGAAGTCAAGCCTGTGGAGGTGACCGGCTTGAATTTCCACAGACATATGTCAAGGTGCAGTATGGCAAACTGCTAAATAAGAGGCCATGGATTGAGGCGTGGATGACTGGCAGAAGGCAGAGAGTTGGGTAAAGAGGTCACTTCCAGGATGGCAGCCCGTGGCTAGTGGAGTTCAAAGGAGTCAGGGTTGGCACCAGAGCTATTCACATTATGTATGAAGAATCCATTCAAAGGAACTGAGGGTATTGTTGCTCTATTTGAAGAAGACACAATGATAGGTGGAAGGCCAAATCTTATTGATGATGCGGGCCTGCTGCAGAATGACTTGAACGAAGTGAGTGCTTCGAAAAAAAGTTGCAGTTGCCATACTTTGTTGAAATTATGAGGTCATATGTTTGGTGGAAAGAGAAGAGGCATAGACAATTTTCTGAAATCAGAAAGAATTCCAAGTTCAACTTTCTCTTATATTTCGCATGCAGTTTCAGTTGTTGTTTAGGAAGGCAAATGCAATGCAGACGTTCAGTTCAATCAAATTCAAAAGCAGGGGCAGAGGTTTAGATCTCAATCAATAGGAGGCTCTAGACCATTGCATTTGGAATATTGGGAGTAGGTTTTGGCCCCATATCTAAGTGATAGTATGTTTTGAATGGTGGATATGAGGTTTCTATTGGCTGACTCAGTGGTGAGTACTAATGTCTTGCAGTCTCAGCAATATTTGTTCAATATCTACTTTGGACCAATGTGAATTTGGAGTTGGCACATCCTCTCTGTTTCAGCCGGCGTTTCCTCCCCAGACTAAAGATGTATGGCTGACTTTCTTTGGTCATGGGAAATGCTGAGTTACAGGAATTGGGTAGAGGTGTGAGTTGATTGCGATTCCCGTCGCATGATTAGTGGGGGTTTCTTGGTCCCAATGGCTGGTTTCCACATTGTCGGTATTCCGGTAGAACAACGTTGATCGCAGGGATTGAGGCCTTGTCATAATAATTATTTTAACGGAGGTGACAGATTCCTTATAAACACATGGTTTCAAGTGAACGTCTTGAACGATATAAGGAGTGGAGGGACATTCTTAAGGAGGATATCATAAAGGTCAATGGAGAATATGAAATAGCCTCAGACCATAAAGTTAAGTATAATCTAAAGAGATTCTAAAAGTACATTAAGACCTTGAGACCAAATAGGACCATTTTAAGATGAAAAAGCTCACTTTTGTCTTGCACCTCAGCAGATGGAGAGAGATATAATATTCAGTTCACGTCAGTTTACACTGTGGAGAACGAAATGGCGGGTACAACTAAATAGTGATGTTTTCAAAGTAGTTTACATTAAAAAGGGAAAGTGCTGGACTACCTGGAAAATATCAAGTTGGATATTTCTCTGGAATCTCATCTCCTGTATCCCGGAAAGTTGTGGGAATTTAGGGAGTGAAACTGTTGGGCCCTTCGTAGAAATATTGTTATCATTTATTATTATGAGTGAGGCGCTGAATGACTGTGGGATGGCTAAAGCTGTGCCTTTGTTAAGAAAGGAATTTATGGAGAAGACTGGGATCGATCGACCTGTGTGTCTGGTTATGGTCGTCGGTAAGTTGTTGGATGCAATTCTAACGATAGCATTTATATGAATGTTTAGATATAAGGAATGAATCGGGATAATCAGCATGGGTTTGCACAAAATTGATTGAGTTTTTTGAGGGCGTAACCAAGACGTTCAATGAGGACAAAGTGTTAGAGTTTGCTCACTCGAGCAAACTTTTATAAAAGCTTTTACACGGTTCCACATGGTTGACTCATTCATAAAGTTATATCACATAGAGTTAAATGTAAGGATTCCAATTAGATATAAATTAATTCAATAGCAGAATGCTGAGAATGGTGTTGTAGACGAGTTTTCAGACTGGAGGACTGTTACCAATTGTATCCCATTGGCTGAGCGCACATTCATTTTTTTTCCATTTAAATAAATGATGTAGGTGGGAAGATAGAAAATATAGTAAGTAAGTTTGCAAAATTGGTAATAAAATCGACAATAATAAAGTTCTGGAAGGTTGTGAAGTGATTTTCTCGCCCGGTAAGTTTCTCTCTGGCCTCGAGTTTAAAAAGCTTGTGGGGGAGGATATGTGAAGTGCCATTCATCCATCGTGATGCGTACGTTATCAGACATCCATCTATTCTCGTCCCAGTTTGCAGCAATGAGATTGTCTATGTGATCTTAAATGACATGTTAATGGTACTGAAGGTTGACCTGGTCACACTGTTGTAACCCCTTTGAGGAACGTATTCTCATGTTCAAATAGAGAGGCAGTCACGCAGGCACATTCCCCGATAGTGACAGAGTCCTCAGGATTACACCCACTCCATGTGCCTTATGTCTACAATTGTTCCGGAGAAAGGCGGCTTTAAGTGGAATGCAAGGCACTTCACAGAAAATGTGCACCGTTGTAGTGAGCCACGATATGGAATGGATACTGAGCTGAAATATTCCCAAACGCTTCTCACGTGAAACTTTCAACAACACAAATCCCAGCAAAACAAGCCCTCTGGCTCCTGGGACCTGACAGGTTAGCGCCCAGCAGACATTCCTTCCTAAGAACAACGAACACACGGCAAAATCTAAACACTTTCATGTCTCGTCTTGTTCTGTTTCTGTCCCTATCACACCGACAGCTTCCTCTGAACGTCTAGTCCCGATGTCAATGAGGTGTTTGATATAAACACATGCACATCGAGAAAGTAATCTTTATTTCAAAAGCAGAGCCAGGGAATGTAAGCTGCAAGGGCTTGCTCTTGGCTGGGTAATGAGACATCACGGTCTCGTTGTCCTGATTAACATACCGACTGATTCCACAAATATGCAACTCAACAGTTATTACCAATTGAAATGTCCCAATCAATACCCTGACTGACAGAAAGATCAGGGGAGAGTAGCTTCGACCCCTTCCTCGCCGAGGGACATTTTGCAAAGAACGTCCTGTTACTTGACAAACTGACCTCCTCGCAGCTGGCCATGGAAGTGTCTAGCACAATAATATCCTTTGGCCCACTAAGTCTGCACCAGTCCAATACAATCCCCTGAACTGATCGTATCTCATTTGGCGTCAATTGGTTCAGAGGGGCAAATGTATTCAGTCATGGAAGTGTACAACTAAATCGTTCTAACCTGCTCTATAATTTTCTGCCTTTTCCATCCTGACAGGCAGTTGGTTGCAGATTCCTAACGTTCCTTATCTGACTTTTACGCATTTCACCTAATCCTGCGATTTGAATTTCAAACAAGAAAGCAGAGAACAAGCACTCTTCAAGTTCACTCCCGGCTCTCAATCACGGTCAGCAAAATGCTTAACTGAAGGAGGTATCCACATTGCAATTAACGCCCATCGCCTAAACCACATGGCCACATCTGCAGAAGCGTGCTACTAAACTGGTTTCAAGTACTCCCTCCCTGTGGAGCTGTGGGACAGGCAATCATTGTTCCGTTTGTTTGATTTCGATCACTGCAGTTTCAATCGGGTTAAATGTCAGGACATGTTTGGTCTGTGTCATCAGTCTCGATGGTTGAAATGGTCATTCAGTTAAAAAGAAAGGGAGAGATTGCAGGAGAAACTAAACAGAACTGGCAGCATCTAGGGAGAGACAAATAGAGACAATGATTCAGAGCTTCTTGAGGAGTTTCTCGGAACTCTATTTTCTCCGACAGGTACTGGCAAACCTGCCGAATTCCTTGAGCAGTTTCTGTGTTTTTATTTTGAGATTCCAAGTGTCCACAAGACTTCACTTGCCATTCAACAATACAGTAACGCATTTGTGGCTCCTCACTGGATTTGGTTTCCGTTTGGGTGCATATCCCTGACTCCATTAAAAACCCGAAAGTGCACAGCAAAGGAGTCGGATGGATAAGAACAGCGTCTGTTCCATGCGTGGGTACAATTTCTCGGTGAACAGCCAAACGAGAGGACTAATTGCTCCACAGAGACTTCCTAGTCCCTTGTAGCAGGCCCCTTGCAGTATCTCCTAAAGCAGACTGTCAGTGAATTCAAGATTTTTCCTGCCCTTCGCAGAATGAAAATTGTCCTCAATTGGTTTGAAGTTTCGAAAATGAATCCTGTGGCATTTATTGTGGACAACAGGAACAGTCTGACCTCATGCTTTGCAAACACATACATGACACCGGGAAACAGCTTTCCTAAAACGGGGAATTTCTCCTTTTGAGCCTTCTGAGGAACATTTTCCTGACCTTGGTAAAAACCCAGAACTGTGTGGACAAAAAAAAACCGATGGTGTGAGAACAGCTGTCGCTCAGTTCCTGGGTCGTGGGAGAACAGCAATCTCTCAGTGGTGAGCCGAACGCACTGACTAACATCGCCACAGAGACTGATGCGCCAACGGCTTCAATGACCCCCGAATGCAAGTTGCAGTCTGCTCCTCCCATATTGACAATCATCCTTCATTAGCATTTTTTCCGAAATAAATCCAGGGAAATTCGCGGTGAAGACATGGGAATAGTCTGATCCCACCCTCTATAGATGCACCCATGACAACAGAACTAGTTATCCTCCAACCGGGGTCGTCTCACTTCCAGCCTTTCAGTGCCCTATCTGTCCCCGCGTTTTCTAATTGCCCTGGAGTTGAGATGAGATTTGACATCCTGACGTGCAGGAATGAGAATCCTTCAATATCACTCATCAGTTCATGTCCGGAGAACATCAGAATCAAAGTACCGGCCTCTAAAAGAACGGAAAGATTTCAAAACTGTCTCTGCCCAGTCGGCCAGTTCACCCTTCATTTTCCTCTGAATCCGCGGCCCAAGGAAATCTAAAGATTCACTACGCTCGAGTCTGGATTTTCTGTTTTGATTGTTGACAGTTTTCCCACTTGACAATTGGCACGATTTCGCCAGAATCTTTTCACAATCCTCTGCTTTGCACCATGTACAGAGATAAATAAACCTCCTTTTGTGGAGAGATTCACGACCCTGGGAATGTTTTGTTTGGAGCAAAGAAGATTAATGGGAAATTTTTGGGGACAGTTATAATGATTGGGAGAAAGAACTGTGGATGGGCGGATTAATGGTCAGGAGGAACTGCTGCTTCTGACCAGGTTAATTTACAAGGGTTTTCTGGAGATACAGAGATAACTCATCCTGCAAGAAAACATTTAAATTCAACTGTGAGGGAAACATGCTCAGTATTGATGAGAGATAGAATGGATATGAAGGATCCCTTTTCATGAGCAGAGAGATTAAAAACACGGCAATTGTCGAGTACTAAAGATACACTTTTATCGCGCCTTTCAGCTCCACTTTAATCACAGGCACTGAAGCACCTGTGAAGCAGGTATGTCATTGTAAATAATAATGTGCGAATCTGGACAGTTTCTTCAAACAGAGGTCAAAAAAGAAAACTCAGAACTGGCACTGGAAACGCCAGTGAGATTGTGTTTACTTTAAAAGTTTGTCCTGCTCTTGTTTATATCCAGAATACTGCAGGACTGATGATCCCAATCTCAGGGGAAGGCGTTACTCATGTAAGAAACAAATTAGGAGGATCTTCTCACATTCAGTGGGTAGCAAGCATGTCAAAGTTTTTACAGCCGAGGCCTGTCAAGACTGGGTAATTTCAGGGCTTCAATTATCTCTCTGTTAATAGCATGGAGCAAGTGGCAGTGTGAAATGTGTCGACATTTGCTGACAATACACACTCGTGGGAGCGCCTGTTATGATAACATCAAGGCAATATGCATAGGCATATCGATTGGTTGGGTGAGTGGGACAAACTTTTCAGATGTAGTTTCATGTCCGGATTATGAGGTCATGCACTTTGGTCGGAAGAGTCAAAAGACAGATTACTATTAAAATCGTGAGAAAGAAGAAGAAACGTGTGACACAGAGTAATCTTGTACATGGCACAAACAAAGTTTAGTATCATATTCTTTCCCTGAGAAAAAGGATGGCTTTCTTTCCGATTGCGATCAATGAAAGAGATTGTTTCATAGGAAAGAAAAACAACTGAAACTAATAGCCGAATCTAAAATTTAGAAAAGACTTGGATCGTTCCAATTGACGACGTTGATGTTTATGGCTCTCTAATATTTGTTTACAATGGGGCTGGGAGTGGGAGTTAGGGGAGCTGGGGAGTGGAAGTCAGGTTACCCATGATTACTGTCATCCTTCATCTGTCTACGTCATTTTGTACGTTTTATTTCGCATTTTGGTTCATGTGAGTGCCCTTGTAAAATGTACCCGCTGGTGACTTATTTCCCTGGTTGATCTTCATCACGACCCGAAAGAATTCAAAATTCTTTTCTCCTTGATTTCGGTAATCTCGAATCAAATGTCACCAGAACCTCGATATTTTCCACGCCTGTCTGATTTCTTGCAATATCAATTGATCTGTCACTGTGTTACTGTTTCACAAATCAAGAACAAATCAAACAGGATCAATAGCATCTAGGATGTAAACTCAAATAACTGCAGACTCTCCCCAGAGTACTGCCAACTGTGCGATCACAGAAGCATACATTGAACTGCCAGCAAACTCAAAACAATAGAAACATTCTTTTGGGCAACGTACCTGGTTGTATTTCTTAATCAGCAATCGGATTTGACATTGGTTTTATCAACAGTTCCCGCACACAAGGAACTAACTAATGCTGCAGATGGAGGAGAAAATGGAGGACTGGAGATCATGGAGATCAGAGTCGAGAGTGTGGTTGCTGGAAAACACAGCAGGTCAGGCAGCATCCGAGGAGCAGGATAATCGACGATTTGGCTGAATGCCTGATGAAGTACTCATGTCAGAAACGTCTATTCTCCTCCTTAACCTACTGAACTTTTCCAGCAACACACTCTCCATTGCTGCAGACTGTCACACTTTCCCAGCTCCCAGCCACGGAATCAGCGACACTCAGTGTCAAGAGTCAACCTACTGAGGACACCTGGCAGTGGTGTTTTGTGTCAAGTTGATCTTCATGAATGCGTATCGTGAGTTGTCTGTCCTTTATGATGTTTCCTACAGTCACTCCGTGCAACATTGTTTGTCCAAATTTGTCCTGCAGATGATGGGTGTTGGGTCCATGTTTTGGTGAGTTGTAGTCAAACGTGGCTTTCGGTTTATTTTGTCTCATAAATCCGAGTGGTCAGAGGAGTCTGGCTGCACGTGCTGAGACATTTTTTTTTACCTATAATGTAGTGTGATTGGTGTGTTGGGTCATGGTATGTCCTCCGCGCGTTGTTCTTGGCAATGTATCTGCGGGAATATCTATTGTTGCAAAGTATTTCTGGAGCATCCAGTAAACAACACAACCAGCTGTTCCGATTAGCAAGGCACAGTGGTGACGAGGAAAGCGAATTCGACTGGGACAACGTTAAAATAATTGCACGAGCTAACCAGAGGGCAGCCAGAGAATTTCTAGAATGACGAGGCTCATCCAATGATTCCATCCAAAAACGTGTTAATCTGGATCCAACATACTGGGACATGCAAAGAACGACAAGAACCAGCAACTCAAAGCAGTGGGAAGGAAATCAAACCAATTCGAAACGCTGCAGGATAGCGGCACTTCACACGTGTTTCATCTGCCTTGAGGATATTAACGAGAAAGTTAAGGAAAAGGCTGCAAACCAATTTCCCAAAACCACAATGCCCATGCAGACATTGTGTTCCAGATTCAACCACTCGCTGGCTGTTTTAATTTATCCGCACATTACCTCAAAACGTTTTGCCACTTATCTTAAGTCTATGGCTCCCTGTTGATTGAAACCCTTCAACAATGGAAAGCATTTCTTTCCGTCTACCATATCCATGTCCCTCATTATTTTGTACTTCTTAATCATGTCTCCTCATTATCCCCCTTTCTCTGAGAAAAAAAAACAAGTTCTCTCATCTCTCCTCATAACTGAAGCTCTTCAGCACAGGAACTATCCCCATAAATCACTTCTGTGCTGTCATTTTGCTACTATACCGTGAATTGCGGACCTCCAAATAAAAATCTGCAGCTAAAGGAACGAATTACATAAATGTCACAAAAAGCCAAGGAAATTTCTCTTTTGAAAAATCAAAAGGTCCCTTTTCCTCGCTACTGCTCTGAATTCCTGTCCTGAGACTGATACTGAAACACTGTCTGGTCAATGTCATTTAAAAGTGCTACATGAGGATGGATCTCATAACAACGGTCTCTGAATGATCCAAATGGTTTGAAGGTTCAAATAATTCGGTGAGACTGGGGCAAGTCCACGCAGCAACAGTGACAGCAACACAGACTGAACTGTGTCCATGCAGAAGTAAGTGTAAGAGAGAGCAGTGCATTTTAGAAATGGGATGAGGGAACACATTCGCAACAGGACTCGGAGAGATATCAGACAGTGGCAGTTAGTCGGAACAGAATCATCACTTCAGAGAAAATTTTCACGTGAAAATAAATAATGTTAAAATGCCAAATCAATGACAATTTAATTATATAAATATAGTGTTTCAAACTAACTTTTTGACCTCAGTCATAGAACGACATATAATGTAGGTAACAAAACGTATAATGTTAAAATACGTCGTCTTTAAGAAGTATTTTAAAGTGAAAATCTGAGATCAAGACAGGGAGTTTAGTGAAGAGGTGACACAGTTTGCGCTCTTGGCAGCAACAGGTTGTGGGCCGCCTTTGTGCACATGTGGAAAAGTTAAAAGCGAGAATGCTTAGGTGCATGGTTTAGGGGTAATGCACATGTCATGAAGGGGGTTTAAAAATAATCTTTCTTGGTATATCGGCATCGTTGGCTATTTTCCACCCCTAAGTCCCCCAGAGAAGGCTGGAGGACTTTAAAGACCGAGGCAGAAACGAGGCTACCAAGAGATTTGTATATATTAACATCAGTTTTAAAATTCATCTCGGGTTTCTGGGTGCGTCAGATGTGGTGAGAATACTAGTTTGCCTTTGGAATTTGGTCGTGGAGGTGGCAATGCCCGTGACGGTGGAACTTTCGCAGTCGGCCATGAGGCGGGTGCTCACGGTCGACAAAATCACAGCTTCATTAATGTCTCCAGCTGGATTCTGCAGCGAGACAGCTGACGTGGTAAAGGAGCATGGCACCAGAATCGGCCGAGCATGTGCCCGGATGGTACTATTGACAGCAAAGGATGATTGAAGTGCTGAGGTATAGTGTAACCATTGAGGTTCGGCAGCAGCAGTCAGCAGTGAGGTTAGCTGGTAGAAAACAGGTGCGTCTTTGCCCAATGTTGGAAAGCATGATCACGGCGGGGAAGTTGGAGCAATTTTGCGGAAAGCTCAACTTGTAGAATTTGTATGCCGATGATTTAAAATAGACTGTAATGTCTGCTTTTTTCTTCAAATCTATTTCTTTCTTCAACTTTCTCTTTGGAGAAATCATTTGTTTCTTCTGCAGCAAATATTTGGTAATGGACACATTGTTCCAAATATGCCGCTGTGTTAGGGACATTGTCCACTTCTCTCTCATAGCCTTTACCAAAGAATATGTGACAATTCCATCTGAAAGAATCCCAGCAGTATGCAAACAGGCCCTTTTCTCCCAAACGTAAACCAGCCAGAGCAATCCTCATATCCCAATATTCTCTATTTACCTCAGACAAATGCAGCTAACCCTAAATAAACCTGAACACTAAGGACAATTTAGCTAAGCCAATTGACATACTCTGCACATCTTTGGACTGTCCGAGGACCCTGGAGCACCCTGGAAAAAATCCATGCAGCACAGTGCGAATGTGGAAACCCCACACAGACAGTTGCCAGAAGCTGAAATTGAATCTGGGTCCTCAGCGCTGTGACAAAGCAGTAATGATCAATGACCCAGCGAGCCTAACATCTCCCTCGCATCCTCACTCACACTCATGGAGAGTGAGGCTCGATCCTACCCTGTTTTCTTGCTTAGTCAGCGAATCTTCTCTGCCCCGGTACCACTAGCCCCTCCGTTTGCTTACTGTTGACAGTGCCGCATCACCATACCGGTGGGAAGCTTGCAGGAGTAGGAAAACAATGTCAATTATGGACATATGCACCACAAGTTCTCTTCGGACAGAAATGTTGGTCTCTCCCGTCACAGGTGGCGTGTGAAGGTTGAAGGGAGGGCAGCGTATGGAGTTTTATAGGTTTCATGACTCGTCTGAGCAAGAGACTAGCCCCAAATAAAAGGTTCTACGGGCCGTGATTGAAGCCGCAGAGAGCCCCAGTCTTCTTTGCACGAACATGCCCCGTTCAACGGCCGCTATCCTTGGGTCATTTTGTCTTGTTTTTGTTTAAATTATGGCTTCACTATTCGTTAATCTGTCTTTGTTGTGCATGGGGCTGAAATCAAAGGTTATTGAGTTAAATCATTGCTGTCAAGTGCGGTGCTGCAACAGTACATCTTTTCAGGCAGAATCCGAGGAGCAGGAAAATTGACATTTCACCAGGGATGAGTCTGGTGAGCCAAGACAATGGTAAGATATTTAAAAGGTGCTGGTTCGGTGGCATAGGAGCTGAAAGTGCAATAGGGAGATGAAGGTGGGGATGATGGGACAGGTCAGAGAGGATAGTGGAGTGGATAGGTGAGAAGGAAGTTTGACATTGTAGGACAGGTGGTGAGAAAGTAGTCAAGTTCACAGATTGGATTTGGGTTAAGGTGGGGGGTGGAGAGGTAATTAGGAAATTATTGCAATTCACATTAATCCCGTGAGGTTAGATGGCCCAGAACCTTCATGTCCTTGGCCGAGTGGGAGCGGGTTGTTTGAGTGTTCGGCCACAGGGTGGTGCGGTTGACTTGTACGGGAGTCGCACAGATGTTCTCTGAAGCATTCTGTACGCAGGTGGCCTGTCTTCTCAATGTAGAGGTGACCGTATTGGGAGCAATGAATACAGTAAATCAAATGTGGAAATGCAGGTAAATCTCTGACGAATGTAGAAGGAATTTTTTGGGCCTTGTACATCGGTGATCGGGAGGTATGGGCGCAGAATTACCAATTATTGCGGTGGCAGGGGAAGGTGCTGTTATGGGTGGGTAGGTTGGAGGTGGGCAGTGATTGAGTTTTTGAGTGGGGAAGCTTGTGCGAACCTCGATTTTGCCATGTGATGCCGCACTCTTGACTTTGATATCCAGCATCAGCTGTTCTCACTTTCTCCTCCTTAAATAGTTGGTGTATTCGGTTACCAATGAACAGGTAACGTGATTTTTTCACTGTAAATGCCACCGATATCCCAGAGATCACTTTCCTGCCATTACCAGTTTCCCTCAGTTCCTCCATCGTATCTATTCCCGAACATGTCAGCGATATCATTTTGTCCTTGTTTGTGCTGACATAACCAGATATATAATTAATTCTTTTGCCATCTCCTCATTCCACATTATAACTTCGCCTGTCCAACTCTAGGGAATTTGTTTTCATGACAATTTGTCTCTTCATATACGTTTGGAAGCTTTGAAAATTGTTTTGCGTGTTAAGCTCCAGCTTACCTTCAAGGTTTATATTTCCATCTTCAGTAATCCTTTAGTCTTCTTTTGTTGCAGTCTGAACTGCTTCCAGTTAACTTGTATGCTGCTCGTTTTAGCCGATTGGTACACCTCTTACTAGGATTCACTCCTATCCCTCATATTCTTTGTGAGCCATGGCAGGGCCACATTTCCCGTTTTATGTTGTGCCTGACAGGAAGGAACAACACTCACAGTTCCTCCTAGGGCTTTTCCAATTTTTTTCATCGTTTTATGCGATCTTCCCAACTTATTGTGTCTCATGCCATCATAATTTTGGTCCATTTAGATTTTAACCCACAGTCTCAGAATCATCTTTGTCACTGTAGACCATTCAGAGTGCATCACTCTCACTCAAGGTGTTTCACATAGTTCGATTCCCAGCAATTCCCTTCTCATAACAAAACAGAAATTTTAAAATAAAACTTGTCGTTGTCCCAGAAGATCATAGGACCGCAAACTCACGAGTAAGAGAGAGAGAGGGAGAGAGAGAGAGAGAGAGAGAGAGAGAGATGACTGATGGTTCTTTAAACTGAGTGTCAACATGCCTTCGGCCGGGGGAATGTTCAGAAATTGGAACTTTCATGGCAACCTCTACCGGTTCAGGGATTGAGCACGTGCTGTTGCTATCAAACTGCATCACAAACCAGCCATCTATTTAGCAATTTTCCCATTCTCGACTGTGCGAGAAAACCGCAGCACCCGTAGAAAACCCACGCAGACACGGGGAGAACTTGCAAACTCCACACAAACAGTGTCGAAACTGGGACGCTGAAGCTATTAGGCAGCCGTGCGAACCAACGAGCCACCATGCCACACGTTTACGAACTGACTTGGCGCCCGCAGCCCTCTATGGCAACTATTTCCACAGAATCATCACTCTCCAGCAGAAGATTTTCCTCCTCGTCTCATTTCCAATTTGTTATCGCTTCAATTTGACACTGTGCACTCGGGATCTGGTGTGTCATATTAGTTGAAACATCTTCTCCACATTGGCTCTATGCAGGCCACCAGCATTCTGAATATTTCAATCGCATCGAGTCATTGATTCAAACATCACTGAAACAGACCGCTGTTCCAACCAGTTCATGCTACCATTTACGGAACCTAACGTAATACCAACTGCGTGTACTTGGCCCATATCTCTCTGAACATTTCCTATTCATGCACTTATCCAAATGTCTTTAACGTTGCAATTTTATCCACATTCACTACTTCCTCTGGAACTTTGCACAGGTAACATACCATGGAAAGGAAAACAAAGTGCACCTCATGTCTTATTATACGCTTTCTCCTCTCACCTTAAAAATATGTCCACTCGTCCTGAAATCCACCAAAGAAGGAAAGCACAGTTGAAGTGGAGCTAATCTGTATCCCTCAGGATTTTTAAAGCTTTTATAGGATAAACGTCAACCTCCTTTCAAGGAAGTCACAGCCTATCCGGCCTTCCCTTACACCTCAATCCCTTCATTCCGAGCAAATTCCTGGTGAATCTCTTCTGAACTCTCTCCAGCTGACTATTCTTCTTTGTCGAACAGAGCAACCAGAACTTGATGCATTATCCCAGAAGAGGCCTCACCTACGTCCTGTACAACCTCAGCTTGACGTCCCAACTCCAACACAAAATAAAAATTGAGCACCGAATGAAAGCATTCTCACAGCATTTTTAACGGAACTGTCGATATGTGACACGACTTTCAAATCCATTTAGTGACCTATTCTCGTGTCTATTACTCAGCACTATTCAAGGCAGTACTTGTAATTGTACAAGTGTTATATCAGCACCTTATATTTATCCAAGTTACATTCTGTCTGTCATTCCTTTGATCGTATACCTGAATGATCAGTGTCTCTTTTAATCTTAGATAACCTGAGATAACTTTCTTCTCTGTCTACTGTACCACCATAAAGAGGTATAGACGTTTGGCACAAACTGGTTCATACTGATCATAATGCCGGTCCACATTAACCGCATGTCTCTGCACTTGGCCCATATTATTCTAATCAGTTGCTGCCCATGTGTTTTCCCAAGAGCCTTTTTAATGTTCTCAATGTACACACAAAACTTCTGCTCTGATCTTCTTATATGCATACCACTAATTTTGGTGTCAACCACAACTGACGATCCCTGCCTTTCATATTGTCATCTAAAACATTTACTTAAGTCACAAACAAAGGAGCCAGCACGGATCGCTGTGGAACACTGCTGGTCACAAGCCTAAAGTCTGACAATCAACCCTCCAAAATCTCATCCTTTCCCTTGTCACTAACTGAATTTTCTATCCAATTGGCATGCGAACTGTGAACCCCATGTGATCTAACTTTAGTCTTCCATGCGGAATCTTGTCAAACACTTTCTGAAAGACTAAGATGACCAATATCTATTGTTCTTGCTTCATCAATCTTCTTGTGTACTTGATCAAAAGCTCAAACAAATTTGTGAGACATACTTTCCGCCTCACGAATCAATGCTGATGATCCCCGATATTTACTGGCCTCTTCAAATGCTGTCTTCCAAAACCACCTCTAAAAACCTGCGAAACAACAATTTCAAATTCACAAGTCTGTGGATCCAAGTATTTTCCCTAGATCCGTTCTTCAACAACGTTCATCAAAGTCCAATCATTTGGAATCTCACCTATTTTTAGATATGACAATTATTTGAGCAAGGAGTCCTGCTATTCCCGCGGTTACCTCACACAATGCTTTTGGATTTAATTCCGACACAGGGTAAAGCTCGATGCTAATTGAAACCAGCAGCACAGAAAAAATATTTACCCCGTGCTGTAATCTGTGTGAATCCGAGAGGCAAGGCATATCTCAAAGGTGACGATTTAAAGGGAAAATTAACAACTTTATTCTCTACGTCAAACAGAGAAGATGAAAACTAAAAACTATTCAAAAATACTTTCTCTGAAACCCATCTTTTACCTTCCAGTCCGCAATAGTATTCCAATTTTAATGTTTCCCAACAATGACTTTAAAAATTCACGGTTCAAATCCACTCAGCATTGCCGTGTCGCCATTTGTGGATTTTTCTGTGTAGATTCTCTTCAGGTTGTCATCGATGTTCTGCCATGCAAACACGTTCCCCAGGTCGGTACATTTGTGAGATCTCTTCAGCTTGAAATTTCTGATACAGTCCTCTCACTAGCTATTCAAAATGTCCTGTTACATACACCAAAACTTCAGATTATTTCATTGGCTTTAATGTTATCTTAATGCTCAGTTTCAACCTGATTTTGGTTTGGGATCTTGATTAATAATTTAACCTGATAGCAATCCAGCTCTGCTGGCTATTTCGAACAAATGTCACATTGTTCCCTTGCTCAGAAGAGGTTGTGCTGTATCTTTGCAAGTTTTCAACTCTTTTCTTCACAACATCTTCTTAACAATACACTAGTCCGAGGTCTGGATTTATCCGCCTTTTACATTTTCTGAGAACTTCAGCAATTATTTTCCTGTAATATGAAGAATTTATCAGTATGTTTTTCCATGATTTTTCCAGTCTCCTTCAGTGCAACATATCTCAAACTGAACTAGTCCATCTTGCTTGCATTTGATCTGTATCCCTCTATTCATTTCTTCTTCACCTAAATGTCCAAATGTTTTTCTTGTAATGTAACAGTATCTCGACGTAGCAATTGCTCCAGCAGTTGATTCTAGAAAGAAACCATCCTCTGTGTGAAAAGATTATCTTGTCATTCCGTGTAAATCTTATGAATTCTGGATTCCCGTATCCAAGAGAAAGAGACCTTTGCTGTTTACTTTATTGAGAGCACTCCTGATTTTATGGATCTCTATAAAGTCATCCTTCGACCTCCGATGCTGCAGTCCGACAAATCAAAGCCTACACACTCTCTCCTCGTTATAGTACAATCGAGTCCTGGGAACATGTAAACGCTTTGTTGCATGAAGTAATACAGAGACGAATGCAAGCCAGCCGCTAGAAATATCACCTAATGTCAATTTCTTTGATGCTTGGTCAAATAGTTTAAGAAAAGGAATCGTCCCCCTCATACATGGAGAGTGAACATTCGGTTTTGCTTTCTCCACAGTAAAAACTGACGTAAAACCTCGTTGAATGGTTCTTTCATCTGCTGAGCTCAGACGCAATGTCCACCTCTTTAATCTTTATGGTACTATTTCTCGAGTTGTTCTCCTGCCAGTTTTGTACTTGTAGACCCTCTTCGGATTATCTTCAGCCATGACCGATTCGATAATTTCAAATCCCCACTTTGCTTTCCTGGTCTGCATCTTATTAAAGTCCCTACAAGAAATTGATTTGAACCCTGTTACAAAGAGATTTTAATCAGCAAGGCTTCGAAGGATAGCTGAATTTACAGGAAACTGTATCTGTGGATTCTCAGATCAGCCGTCATCTCACTGAATAGTGAGAGCAGACTGTATAGGTTGAATTGCTGACTTCTGCTCTTGCATCTTATTGCCTTTTTTCTGGACTTCAAAATGCTTCTGATTTTCCTTTATCAGTAACTTTTCCGGGCATTAGAAGAAGAAGATTTACAGTGCAAAGGCTTAAAACCATAAATTATCTCAGTATCTGATGATGTTGTCAAATTGATTGTTGCTTGAACATGATTCGCTTTTGAACCTGGAAGGGAAAAGCATCATTCACAGTGTGGAGAAACGTGTCTTGTACGTGTGGACAGGGATTCAACAGATAATCTGCCTTCTCAGAATATAAAGACAGTCAGACCAGGTAGAGGCCATTCTTATTTTTCGAGTGTGGGATAGAATTCACTTGATCCACCACACTGTTTGAACAACAGGAAGGCCACACATAGGAAAAGATTTCTTAAATGCTCTGTACGTGGGAGGAGCTTTAAAATCTCTGAGGATCTGTTGACCCATCAATGTGTTGACACGAATGAGAAACCGTCATTTCTTCTCAAAATGGGTCTGGATTCAGGTGGTTAATTAGACTCACTGTGCATCCGCCATATCAATGTGGGGAGAGGCTGTTCATCTGCACTGGTGTGGGAAGAGATTTGATGTGAAATCCAAACTACTGAAACAACAGCAAGTTCATAAGTGAAGGAAGTGCCTGTTTTTTACAGTACTACATCGTGTGCCAAAGTCACAACTAGAAGTTTTGGTTTTAATTCCAGCCTCCTGTGGAGTTGTACCAAGGGGTTTCATTGTTTCTTAATTGATGATTGTCTGATGCCCATTGTGTCTTCCTTCCTATGAAGTTAATATTCCGGAAGAAATGAAATGTGTTCCATGTTCCTCCTGTTCTACAGCAGCTAATTCATTCAAAATAAATTCTTCAAACGACAGAAAAGTGCCTAATTTTCTCCACATTGTCTGGACAGGAATTGCTTGTGTGACTGACGAGCCACAAATGGTGCTAAATAATAAAGCCGTCAGGTGTGGCATGTTGGCGCAATTGTCACCATTGTTTTATCACAGGGCCAGGGGCCTTGCTTCAATTGCAGCCTTGGATGATATTCTGTGTGGAGTTTGCACAATCTCCCCATGTTTGCATTTTTCCATTCCACGGCCCAAAGACGTGCAGGTTCGGTAGATTTACAATTGCTAAATTATCCAAGGAAGTCTGGGTTAGATACTTAGCGATGGGAAATGCAGGGTTACTGAAGGAGGGTGGGGGATTATTCTGGGTGGGATGGTGTTTGGAAGGCAGATGTGAACTTGTTGGGTAAATTGGCCCGTTTCAGGGATTCCATATTTTTGTGAGTAAAACAACCAACTCGTATTTTATGATGGAACAATAGTGATTGAAACAGCTGAGAACGATTGGGACTGAGACAATAACCTGCAAGACCCCTGCAGTGTTGTGCTGGACTTGGGATGATTGACATTCAGAAATTGCAAGCATTTGGGCTGGATGGTTAAACCAAGTGGAGAGTGTTACATTGTTGAAAGCACACATGTTCACTTTAAAACAGTGTATTTTCTGAATGTTGAAGGAAATTAAGATCGCATGCTTTGCTCCCTGAACGAATAGGCTGGGGGAAGGGCTGTTCCAAAATAGATACAGGTAACACTTCTCGGTGAAAACCTGATTGTGTCTTGCTGTTTCAACAACAACTCACATTTAACCAATTACATTAAATTTTGCCGAGCGTCCCAGAAACTAATAAATTTTCAATTTTTGTTTTGCTTTGGCATCTGGAATCTCATCAATTTATACAAATTAATGTGTCATTGGAGTGCACATAAAACCAATATTTTGATAACTAGAATGAGAGTTATTGCTGGAGTTACCTGCTCATCCAACACTTCCCTCTCTAAGAAATTAGAAAGCACTCTCTATCAAAAGGTACTTTTTTCTGCAAAACATACTCTGTAAAAATGAAAGAAATTGAAAAAATTGGGATGAGCAGATAGAAGTTGGAAACAGCGGAGCACATTCTAACTGTGTCGACTTGAGATGAACTTGATGTAATGTTTAACAACTGTGTTATTGAAACAGCATGTTAATAGATTTTGTTCAGTTAAAGAGAATAATGTTTAGATTGTTGATTGTTTTGTTTAGTATTCGCAATAGATTGAAATAAAAAGTTGTTTATCTTTAAGTATTGGAAATTAGAATTTCTGTATCACTCACTCACATTTGAATAGATTACGAGGTAAGGAGAGATTTTCCGACTGTTTGCTATTAATTAACGAGGGATGCCACGTCCTCATTGTAACAATGGTTTCCTTTTATTCCAATTGACTCCAGTTTCGCAAAAGCTCTTCAATGTCTTAGTCATTCGGACGCACCCCTAATCTCAAAGGCATTCAGTCTCACCTTGTCTTGTGAGTGCATTATTTTCTCCATTTTGCACTAATTATGTAATAAGGGCAAAAGCTAAGTGCCTCTGATGGAACACGCAGTTTCAGCGAGTTGCTTCTTGTTGACTGAGTACAATCTGAAAGCAGTTATTACTCACTCCCATCACTTTGCTGATGGTTGAGCATTGATTGACCGGAGTAAGGGTTGGACTTGTCCTGCTTTTGTGCACTCGTCACAACTGGGCATTTTTTATAAACCTGTATTAATATGAATGTCGTGGTTACAATACGCTGTTCTCAAAACTGGATGTGGGCATTGAGTATGATGACCATCAATCATTATATCTCAGGGAAAGACAAACTTGAAAGACCAAATGTCCGCCTGCTATTCAGATATATCAATGCTGGGGACATTTGGGGTGGGGGAACTGATACAGAATCGTCCAGGGACTCCATGATTTCAGACTTCTACCTCGAGATTATTTACAATGTTTCAGTCTTACCTTGTGAACGGATTGTGCTGGACGCCCCCGTCTGCCCCATTAAAGAGACAACCTTTGAGATAAGTCGCTCATTTCCAGTCAGGCTTGTTAATAGTGAGGACCGATTGAATTTCTCCTGAACCTGTCTGCGCCGGCATGAGCCTCATTTCATTCGCTCGGTGTTTGGTGGATTAATCTTTCCGCCCCCTACTCATATTGGACAGGCGCCGCTGTCAATCACATGTTTAGCGTAGATGTGCCGTATTGTGTGAAGTGTTGGTGCAGATGCAAACCACGGGCTGGAGCCATACTGGCGGAATCTGAGGCTTGCTAACATTGATAGTGTCAGAAATACCCAATGTTCGCCTAAAAGTCCAGATAGAGACAGTTTATTGCTTTGAGTTAGCGTCAGCTGAACAGTTTCGTACGTTAATAGGCACAACATGAACATTCTGAGCTGAATCTCGTAGAGTTACAAGGGAAAGGGACTGTGGAAAATATTGAAGATGAGAAACACTACCTTAGATCAAAACCAGTATTTATTCAACTTAATTAATCAGCATGAAATGAAGCAAAAAGCAAGATGGCTCACGAGATGGATTCAATATGCAATTGAGTATAAGCGGGAGATCAGGAACGAAGGGAAAACTGGCAGGTTTTGAGAAACTACATTGAAACGAAAGTCTCTGGCAGTGGAACATTTCAGCCATGACTTTAAATTGGAGAAGGCGGACAAGAAATTCAAAGCAATTTTTCAAAATCATGTGAGTACAGTGTAGAATTGATGGTGAGAAAGTGTTCCAACTCAGAAAAGCTTTGATAGTAAGAGTGGAGAATTTAAAAAAAAATACAAAAGAAGAAAATGTGATGCAAGAAATAAACTTGACACAATGATGTAGTTAGATGTGGATTTTATTTTATGGATTTGTGGTTTGGGTTTATCAGTACAATATTATTTAATAGGGAAAATTACAGGATTACAGCAGAAGAAGTCAGGGAAATGACACAAAATCAGAAAACATATTCGGGGAATCGTGTTGACCCAACGGGTTGAATGACCTCCTCTGTACCTTAACAAATCTGTGATTCAAAATTACTCATTGAATCTCCACCCAGTCAGTCAAGCACATGGCACTAATATCTCATATTCAATCTGGTTGCTAAACTATGCTGTGATTAATTATTTGAGAGAATCATTGACTAAATTGAAATATCAAGCACATCACTGTTTCCAGGTTCAATCTTTTTTAAAAAATGTTTCATAAATAAATTATCCATACAATAATTTCGATTTTGTCGAAGCACGAGGAAGAATCTGGGAAACAGATACATAACTTTGAGGTTAACATAAAGGAAAAAAAAAGACATGAACTGGTTGCCCTGGCAAAATTCATGTTCGATATTTGGCAGAGCTGAATTTTGTGCATTTTTTCTAATTGATGAGAAACAGAGCATTTGCTGATGGGAAAATTAAAAAAGACACTATACTGAGATCCGAAAGAGCCTCACGATTCATCAGCAACTGAACGCTACCTCTCAATGTGTACATCTGAGAAGTTTACAAACATTAGCATTATTCATTCCCGATGTGGGGAAATAGGCCATTCGTCTTAACATGTCCACACCAACTTACTGCACAGCATTCATACGAGAGTCACCCCTCTCCACCAGCAATGCACTTCCCATGACCAACCAATATAAATATGAACACTGTGGGCAATACACTTCACCAGCACACATTGAACTGTAGGAGGAAATACCCACACGCAAGTGGGGTTGTGAAAAGTCCACACAGACTGTCACCCAAGGCCGCGGTTGAACCCAGATCCTTAGCGTTGTGAGGCAGCAGTGCAAACCACCGTGACAGCCTATTGGTATAAAAATGCAATGGGACACAGAAACTGATTTGGTGTTCCAGTGAACAGACTGTGGAAAGAATAAGAGTCAGTTACACAGCCATAAATTCACTTGTTTCCAAAATTTGTATGTTTTCCCGGAAACCAATTTTGTGATTATTTGCTGTTTGCAAAGACCAGCCAGCCTGAGCAGCGAATTGATTCAAATATAAGGAAATTTCTTACCGTTATCCAGGGCCTTCTTCTTTTAGTTAGGCTAAGGTTCGTGGATGTTCCTGATGGAGAGGTCGGAGTAAACTCATATTATTTTCGCGTGCGCTCCATCACTATCATTCTCACTTTCCTCTTCTTAGGTTTCACTGTAAAATCTATGACTGTTGTCTGTTAATACATTTCCGTTTTTCATGGGAACACTTTGATTTTTCACATAGTCCTAATTCTCATTTATGTTCTCTTCCTCCAAAGATTCAAGGTTAGTCGGACAGGGACATGGGAGAGGTAGTAAGCTCCTCTCTGACAATGGTGGATAGATCTCCACCATTCCTTGCAATTCCTAATTTTGTCTGTTCTCTGCCCTGATCCCCTGTGATCGCACACATGTGCACTCCATTCCCACATTCGGGAGGCAGATTAGATACGAATCCAATTCGTCTCATTTGAGTGTTCGTTGATATGGATCAGTTTCTTTTGATTCATGTAACATCTGGCCATTCTAATTCTGTGATTGAGTCACTTCTTGGTGTCAGGACTTGAGCAGAAGCGGTCAAATTTAAAGTGCCCCTGCTCAGTCATCTTTAAGCCACATCTCCAAACGTGTCTCTCATTCACTCCTTATTGTCATTTTGTACCAGTAACTAAGGCATTGATATTCAGAACAGCAGAAAAACTCGCTTCGAATGTGCCAGTGGAATGAAAAGCAATGTTCAGCTCAAAAAAACAGATATTCAATGGAACATTATGCAATGAGAGTGTCAAACTTATGACCCGATGTTTAAAGTCACTTATTCTCCTTAACATTGGCAAGTGGACAACATTAAAAAGCTACAATCACATCTCTTATCAAGGCCAGGTAAGCTTTTAAAAACAATTCACTGAATTAAATTAACCATCAGAGACCAACGACATTAATGATTCCTCATTAAAACGTCAGTGGAATCTTTGAGATATATGATAAGAAAACTGTAAAGATTGGAGGAAATTTAAAACAGGAGTCGACCATTGAGCCCTTCGATGCCATTCCAACATTTAACGAAAGCTTGGCTGATCAGAGGCCAAAATCCATTTTCCTACCTTTTGCCTTTTGTGGTTGAAAGTGCTTCTGAGCATGCATCTTTAATGGTGTGGCCCTAATTTTCGATTATGACCACTATCAACGCAGAAGTATTATTGTGAACAGCCGAACATGCTGAGTAAATGCAAAATAGAATCTGAGGTTTAAAAAAAAGTGGGTTCCGAAAAATATGTGTCATCGAGTTCCAGCTTTAGACTGTATTTCCTGAAATAGTAGTTGTCCTCTACCAGTGTTCCACTTCCAAAATATAGGCTGGGACTTTCATTGCCGAAAGATGGGGGCCAACCTGTCGCAGCCAATGCATAACCATCTATGTCACGAGGAAACATCCCTGTGTGCGGATACATGCACAGTAATTCTGTAGTTTGATTGCCATTGTCTTCCTATCAATTACGGTGTCACTTGTGTCTCTCTTTAGAAACATGGACAGACCAAACAGAATACAATCTTCTCTGTGTAACGACACCGTGGTAAATCTTTCTGCTAACGAAACCAAACACACAGAAAATCTCACCTCGTCTCATAATCTGTTCATGTAAAAGTGACAAAGAGCGACTCAAATTCCACTATTTAACAAAAGTATATCAATTTGATTCTGTAACTCTAAAACTGAACATTAAACAATAAATATTGAAAAAGTGTCCTTCGATTGGGTTTTATTAATTGGGACATAATTTCAACAAATTGGTTAAATTGGAACTGATGTGAAATTGTCGTTCTGGATTGTTATTAGACAGAGGCAGAACTGATGGAGTTCGACACTGAGGGAAATCACACAACTGATGAAAAGAGGTTTTGTAAAGGAAATTCTTTCCTCGTAAACTGACGGATTTAAACCCACACTTTATGCGGTATAAGGAAAACAGGCAATTGGCTCGGAGAAAGTGTTTGGTTTTCAGAAACTTCTTCAAGAAGGAAAACTGAGAGTGCATGTTCCACCAAACAACAACTCTCACTGGTTTTGGCTAAAGGAGCTGTTTTTTGTTCCTCTGCAGCTTTCAAGACATAGAATTACTATTTGGATGAATATTTAAAACGCGTTTGAACACACAAGGTCAAGTTTTGGAATCTTGGGTCAGAAGTACCATGTGTGACGACTGTCATTGATATAATGGGGCGAAGGGACTGTGCCATTGCTTTTAACATTCAGGGATTGTCTCTCATTTTGAAACTGAACGAAAAATCACAAGCAGTGTTAAGAAGTAAACTTGCAAGCATAGAGTGCGCCTTCTCTGGTGTTCGAGTTGTTGAGAATCAGCACTTGCACTGCTATTTCCACTGTTTAATTCTCAGAGAGGAATGCGGATTTCGCATTCTTGTAAAAAGTCTGAAAAATGAACATGAATTCCTGACATTAAAAACAGAAAATGGTAAAGCTCTAAAAGACTCAATGAGCGTTTTAGTGCAGAGTTAAAATTAAATGGGTGGAAGCGGTGATATCCATTGACTGGGCTTGCTCAGACTCAATTCTGCAACAAAAAGGTACTCCTTACTTCAGCATACACGTTCGTGAAAGATTTGACTTCTTGCCTGAATAATGTTTGGTTTCCTTCTTGGACAGCCTAGGATCAGAGTGCCTCATATCAGAATAGGGTTTGCAGGTTTAAGAGAGACATGGGAAAGAATTTCAGAGCAAATGACTGCACATGCTGGCCTCTGTACTGATAATAAAGAAAATCCTGGAAATTACAGCAGATCAGGAAGCATCGATGCAGAGAATGGACGTCAGTGTTTCCAGTTTGGAATCATCGTCATCAGAGCCGATGTGAAGTGTGTAGGTGACAGTGGTTATGCAATAGTGGGGAAAGGGGGTGGCCTGCTGTGTGAGAAACGATGTTAATCGTTCGGGTTCAGTGATTGGAATCTGAGAATGGCAGAAAAATGTCGTAATGGTGAAACCACACCCAATCCTTCCCTTTCCTTTAGTTTTAACTGTTACATTCTCTCTCACCTTGATTTCGCCATTCTCCCACTCCAGTTGGACTTACTGTTATTTCCTATTTGGCAAGTTTACTCACTATTGTTCTGTATTTCGAGGAATTCTGTACAGCACAGGCTGTTGGGTCTGGCTCATTATGTATATTCAAGTCTAAGAGAGACAAAGTTGCATTCAATAAAGTTATGAAGAGTTATGAAGAAAGGCTAGTTATGCAGTTCGGAATTATCAAATCAAACATGAGCTAATTTCATGGTGAAACAGTCTTGGGTTTTTGGTCTCTTTCTGCTTCTAAAAATAGCTCTGTCAATACGAATCTGCAACGATGATCTGAGTAAAGATCGACAAATTAAAAATGTGTGAATCCACTTGGGGCACTAAACCGATGTGAGACCTGCAAAGGTCAACACACAAAGATGAGTCAATTGGGTGATTGATCCGGAGTGGTCACTACACCAGGGTAATCAGGCAAACTAACCTTCAGGGCACACGTTGATCCTGGCTACAGTTTGGCTATAGTCGGCTCTAAGAAACAACCATCGGCCTTCCTTTTTTTCTGGTGGCCTCCTCGTTCTTGTTTTGAGCCGAATGCACGTCTGGCAATAGTAGCTGACATTACGGATGTGGATTTGTGGCATGGAGGGAAGTGATTCTGACTGTTTCACGCATAATTGAGCATCTAAAGTTCAGTCAGCATTTCCTAGTAATTACTATAATTGGTAACAATTAACAGACCATGACATTGGAATTCCTGAATCCTAATGACTGACTGCCATGGAAGACCTCTGTTTATATCACCCTCAACACTGTGCGTTTTAGCATTACATCCTGCTATCTTTTCATACGTGCTCCCTTCGGGTCTGTCTGGATTGTGTTACACTGACTTGCTATATGTTACACAGACTATCAGTGCATCTATTAGTTTGCAGTTTCTAATACATGGGACCTTCTCTCACACGGCAATGCATTGGTTCTGTAGCTCAGTGGTTAGACAGTTGGCCTTGTAAAGTGAAATTGCACATGAAATACCCCATTCTTCTTTGTCTTTTCAAGAATTTGAGGAAAACATTCGGAAGGATAGTAAGCTGCTGACGTAAACTATATTCCAGTGTGGCAGGAAAAGCCAGTCGAGGCAGCATAAAGTGCAGTTACATGGAATTAATGTGGGATGTGCATGGACAGGGAGTGACCACTTGCTTCCTTTCACTATGGTAAACAGAGTCTGGTGTTTAAGTCTGACATGGGACAATACAAGCCAAGTAGGTGAAATCCTATTTTCTTGGGGTTCGTCTCTCATCTTCCATCTGTCACTCTCGGGTGAATGGTTTTTCATCTTTCTCTCTGTGGGTCAAAATGAGGTTCAATTCCTCAAGGTAACATTAACAAAATTGACCCATCTCAAAATGCACCCCATTATTTGTGTCGATTAGTTGAAAGTGGTAGGGAGAAAACATCATTAATATGAAAATTTGGAACCTCAGTGCACATAAGGCTATAGTCCATGGTTGAAAAAAATGGGCTGATGTGCTTGTTTACTTGCTGATTACCCTCGATGACTCCATTTTGGTGGAGAAACTTATCTCCAGTGAAATAATGCCAAAAACTCTGTCATTGAGAAAAGATGCAACGCTGTCTGTTGTCATCCCTGGTGACATGCAGTAGGTATAACGTAAACATTTATGAACAATCTGGTGGTTGAATAGGGAACACACTGTCAGGGTTCGCAAGGGCAGGAACCCACATATCCTACAACAGCAGTTAGATGTGAACTTTTGATGTAAAGGCAAAAAAAGTGCTAGAAATTGTGATGAGGGTCGGCAATCCGTTGTTTCTGACAAGGGCACGTAGAGGAGATTGATGGCTGAGGACCAATCAGTACATCCCCGTTCTACAGGCATCTTTGGTGGTCTATTGTTTCGAATTTTGCACTTTTCCACCGCGTCCCGGCTTCGATGCCCTGCCAGTGAATGAGAACTTTATTGTTCCTGACGATGGCAACAGCAAACACCCTGCATCTGTGACAGGATTCCTTGCAAAGCCTCGAATCAATTAATTTATTTCACTTCAGATTAAAATAGCTGAGTATCCTTTCCCTGAGCCAGAATGTCAAAATGCCCCCTGCGCCATGTCAACAAGAGCTGGTCACGGTGCAGTTGGACCTCACATGCTGATGTCCCAATGTTCCCTTCTTAACGTCAGTAGAAATTGCTGCAGGTGAGGTTGGAGCTCCCAGCCTGATATTACAATAATCCCTGCTGCTCTATGTCAAAATAAATTTCTCCACACGAGGCTCAACCTCCCAGCCAGATGTCACAATGCTCCCTGCTCCACAAAAATAGAAGGTGCTCCAGGTGACGTTAGAGCTTCCAGCCTCGGAATTTCACGCACCTCTGTACTGTCAGAGATGGACCTCCCTCTCAGCGATTACATCACTAGTGCCACAGGCGCGTGCTCTTCCCCATCACAATTTCCACTAGGATCTTCGGGATTGTATCACTCAGTGTCTGTGATTGTGGGCCTGTGAACTGGGATTGCATGATATTTCGCAGCAGTGTTTACTTGATTTTGTGAGCAAATTGGTGAAAAAAACCCGATGTTAAACTACATTCCTATTGGGAAATACATTTCAACAATACGCTGCAGTATCCCCTCAGCCTTTGATGTTTTGTAGAAATCCATCAATCTCAGCATTCAACATCTCCAAATTAAAACTTCACCCCACTCTCTGAGTAACCACATCTCAGACACTGTTTGGCAACTATTTCTGTTGTGACTGTTGTGCTGTTCCTGATATATCCTCTGTCACTATCCTTACTGCTTTTGAGTAGCATTTTTAAATGTGGCAACGGGGACGTGCTTTGCCTTGTGGCCACCGCAAGTTCAGCTCCAGTCTGAGTTATGGCAAAATGCATCTTTCACTTTGTATGCCACGTAATACTTGATGTTCCAATGTTCCCTTCTCAATGTCAATAAAACTGCTGAAAGTGAGATTGGAGCTCCCAGTCTGATATTGCAATAATTCCTGCTGCTCCGTGCTTAGCAAACGCGGGGAGGAATCAGTAACATACGCCATGAAAATACTCTTACAGGCGATGATTTCGCTCCTTCAAATACCCGCTTTCTCCCACCTCAGAGTTTCAGATATCAGGATTCAAACCCACCCTTCCTCGGAGATTTCTCTCTCTCTACAATCACTAACCAACCTTTACGCTGGTCCTGCGATTTCACTGATGCATTCCACAATCTAACACTCACATTACACCGCGCTGTCTGTGCTGCTGGGGTGCTGTAGCTGGGTGAACGTGCCCCAAACCAGCTTCGGGTCCTTCAAACCAGTCTATACATACAGCTTCCGCGGTTGTGAGATTAATCGTCATATAGCAGCATTTACTGACATAGACCAGAAATTATTGGAGCATCAGGCTCAGGAAGATGATGCAGCGCAGAATTGAGCAAAAGATAATTTATTACAAAAGAACATTTTGTGTAGCTTTCTGCGTCATTTATTCCATTTGTTCATTCCCCTGTCGTCTGAGTATTGTGTGCGGTTCTGCAATTCACGTTAGATCAGGGACAAGGTAGCACTGGGAACGGTGCAGAAGAGATTCAATAGGATATTGGCTGATTGAAGATTTTGAGCTATGAAGAGAGAATGCACAGTCTGGGGTTAGTTTTCTTACAGAAGAGTAGATTTTGTAATTGCAGGATTGAGATACAAAATAATGAGGGACATGGATGGGGTCGACTCAAAGAAATGTTTCATTTTGATCGATCACCGCGGGAGATAGATTTAAGGTAAAAGGCGGAAAGAGTTGTGGAGATATGCAGTAAACCCTAAGCAGCCAACGAGTGTTTCAATCTGGATCTCACTGTGTGGAATGGTCAGAGAAGCAGAAACCCGCATAACTTTCATTGGTATTTCGATGTTATTTTGTGATGCTGAGCCATACAAGGCGTAGTAAGGGAAAGTGAGATGAGGATAATCAAGTTGTTGTTTCTGACAAGAGCACTTACAAGGGTCTTGACAGTTGTCACGCCAGCCATGCGCTTGATTCTTGAAATCATACTTGCTGTTGTAATGGGCAGGATTCAGTGCTTTCACCACTTTGGTCGGGCTTCGATTCCTTGCCAGGGAGACCGGAATTCATTTTACACCTAACAGCGCCAACAACACAAGCGGAGCATCGCCATGTTAGTCCGTTCAATGCCTCGGATCAATTAATGTCCTCGAGAACATCAGAGACAATCTTCCATCCTATTTAAGAAGGAGAAGGTGCCTCGGAAATCCCTGATCAATCCAACAGTTCATTCTTCATTTTCCTTTGAAACCGTTTCACAAGGAGTTTCTAAAGATTCTCGAAGCTGCAACTTGGCGACACATTTTATTTCCTTGCCATTTCAATGAGGCGCAGTGATTGGGTCAGTGCGTTATGGAAATGGAAAATTGCCCATGAACAGTGGGTTTAAGTATTTCAGCTTCCACTCCTCTGGTGATGTTGGGGCATTGACTGAAGATTCCTGCAGATCAGGAATTCAAACGTCGACTCGGCTTCAGTTCAAAGGGCACGATTGGTTTGTCAGTTAAATAAAAACCTGCATTGCTCTCGAGCCAGGTACGAGTCAAACCTATACTCTCCTGACACGTACTCAGGCGCATTACCCATTGCTGATTGAGACATGAATGGCATGACGATCAGCATGTGGGAGACAGCATCACCAACCAGAAACATTTTCTCAATGTTAGGACATATGTAACCGATTATGAATAGTCTCAGACAGATTCAAGTGGCACAGATTCGCCATGGACGGGATAGATTGTCCGGCTTCAGTCTGCCTGGGAATGACGCAACGTGTTTAAGCCGTCCCTCGCCCTATCACTGGGACAAAGGGTGAAATAGAACATAGAACATAGAACATAGAACAATACAGCACAGAACAGGCCCTTCGGCCCACGATGTTGTGCCGAACTTCTAACCTAGATTAAGCACCCATCCATGTTCCTATCCAAATGCCGCTTAAAGGTCGCCAATGATTCTGACTCTACCACTCCCACGGGCAGCGCATTCCATGCCCCCACCGCTCTCTGGGTAAAGAACCCACCCCTGACATCTCCCCTATACCTTCCACCCTTCACCTTAAATTTATGTCCCCTTGTAACACTCTGTTGTACCCGGGGGAAAAGTTTCTGACTGTCTACTCTATCTATTCCTCTGATCATCTTATAAACTTCTATCAAGTCACCCCTCATCCTTCGCCGTTCCAACGAGAAAAGGCCGAGAACTCTCAACCTATCCTCGTACGAACTACTCTCCATTCCAAGCAACATCCTGGTAAATCTTCTCTGCACGCTCTCCAAAGCTTCCACATCTTTCCTAAAGTGAGGCGACCAGAACTGCACACAGTACTGCAACTGTGGCCTAACCAAAGTCCTGTACAGCTGCAACATCACTTCACGACTCTTGAATTAAATCCCTCTGCTAATGAACGATAATACTCCATAGGCCTTCTTACAAACTCTATCCACCTGAGTGGAAACCTTCAAATATCTATTTACATAGACCCCAAGATCCCTCTGTTCCTCCACCTGACTAAGAACCCTACCATTAACCCTGTATTCCGCATTCTTATTTGTTCTTCCAAAATGGACAACCTCACACTTGGCAGGGTTGAACTCCATCTGCCACTCCTCAGTCCAGCTCTGCATCATATCTAAGTCCCTCTGCAGCCGACAACAGCCCTCCTCACTGTCCACAACTCCACCTATCTTCGTATCATCTGCAAATTTACTGACCCACCCTTCGACTCCCTCATCTAAGTCATTAATAAAAATTACAAACAGCAGAGGACCCAGAACTGATCCCTGCGGAACTCCACTTGTAACTGGCTCATTTTTAACTCTACATTCTGCTTTGGGCTGTCAGCAGCAAGGCAGCTCCGGGCCATTTTGATGACTGTCAGTGAGTGAGCATTTCTCTTGGATCCTCCTCATCTGCGACAGTGGTGGCTCAGATATTGCAGCAAAGAAACAGACGCCAGTTTTGCATTGGACATTCTGCAGGATTGCTGCAATAAGAATTCTGAACACCATACAGGCTGCACTCAAGAGAACTCATATTATTTACCAGAAGGAAGAATCTCCAGTGTCAATTTATTCCTTTGCGGCCAGCTCAGCATCTTTCTATTTCGCAGGTGAGAGACCTTCGGAGAAAATCCACAAATGAAGTTGCGAACTTCCTGCCGTGTAATTAACTCCTTCCATCGCAAGTGATTGACACTGAGCAGAACAGCAAATTGACTCTGCTCTCACCCAGCACAGCTTACACGTCGAAACAAAGTTGTCCACCAATGGAGACAGCCCGGTTCCTTTTTACAGGAGAAACAGCAGCGTCAGGGAGCAGAGAGACAGAATGGGAAGCAGATACTGTGGAAAAACTTTGCTGCTTGGAATTCTGGAGCAATGATGGAATTTAAACTGAGAAAAAGTCATCTGCTAGCAAAGTGGGCAGTGCAAACAGGCTGTGGCTCCTTGTTCGTGGGATGTATTTTCTTTTGAGTTTTCAGTGGTTTAGATATACCGTTCAAATTCCGGAGGGACCCATATATCCTGTCTGCACTTCTGCAAATGTTCGCTCGAAAATCTCAAAAAGTAGATTCTCTAAATGACGTCGGACTGCCTGAAGTCAGGATGGGGAAGAGCTAGCATTGCAGTAAATCGACATAGGGAAGCACATTGAAAGTTAAAACATGTGTTACGGATTGTTCACTGTGTCAATCCGACTCTAAATGAATCTTTCAGCTGCATTATTGTTCAGTTCTGCACGTGAAACTTCAGTAAGTGGGGAAGTGAAGTGATTGTCGACAGCGCTGAACAGGTTGATGTGAATGGTGTAGGGTATGTGCAATGTCAGTTGTGAAAGTAGATTGGAAAATTGGGTCAGGTACTGGAGAAAAGAAAGCTGAAAGCTGGGCTTCCCTTACCACAGCAAGAGGTGAAAAACGTGCACCCTCACCAGCTCCCTCACCTCTGTCGATTGCCCCATAGATACCTTCCACATCTGGCACAGTTTACTGCATATGCCAACACCTCTTCTACTGTTTGTGTTGTTCTCGTTGTGGTCTCCTTGACTTTGGGGAGACAGGATGCTATTACGCAGAGAGTTGCTGAAAGATCTCTGGAAAACACGCACCAAACAGTCCACTGTACTGTAAACGACTGCTTCATCTTCTGCTCGCATTCCTTCAAGGACGTGCATGTCGTGGGCCTCCTCCACCATCAAATCCAAGTTGTACGGTGAGCTGAGGAAGACTACCTCATCTTCTTCTTTGGGACCATCCAACAACTCGGCATCAACATTTACTTCTCCAGTTTCCTTCTCCCCCCTCCTCTCCCCCCATCGCAGATCAAAACCTCCAACTCGGTCCCATCCCTCTTGAACTGTCCTTGCTGTCAATTTTCATTCCCACCTATCATCTCTACACTCTTCTCCGACCTATCACTCTCTCCCCTCAATCTGCGTCTACTGATTGACTTCCTAGTTCCTTGATCCCAACTCCACACTCACTCTAGCTCCACCCACCTTCCTATTTGTCTCTTCGTCCCCACCCATACACCCATTCGTGACGAAGGACTAATGTCTGAAACGTCGATTTTCCTGCTCCCGACGTTGCCTGTCCAGCTGTGCTTTTCCAGCTCTCCACTATTTTAATCTGCTTGACATTTTCCATGTCATGAATGTTCTAGACAGAGGAAATAATGATGTCAAAATTCTCCAACGCCAGAAACTATCCAGAACAACTAGGCAGAAAATGAAAGTCAAGAGGAAAATAATTAGACATGACAGGCGGAAAAATATGTTCGCAAAGGGAGTGGTGCATGTTCGTAAATCACTGTCTGAGAGTGACAAAGAGCAAGATTCCATGTATGCAAAAGGGAATTCAATGTCAGCCTGAAAAGGAACAATGATCAGATTTACGTGGAGAGTGCAATAAAATGACAGCAGATAGACGGTTGGCTGCCCACCCTCCTTGTGCGCAGTGACACACTTTGTGATTCTGAACGAAATCGCATTTGGTCCTACAGAATGTGGGACATTTGACAACGCGTATATTCTGCCCAAAAGCAATGAAGGAGTTATCACTTCATTATCAAAGTTACATGCTACATGAAGATGGAAAACTAAGTATTTCTCTGAATGACTGAGAGCTTTCTTTACAGTTAGTAACTCGGGTGAGCGGAGTGGTGCATTTTGAGCTTAAATGTATGCAACCCAGCGATCAATGTATCAAAGCCCTCTCCTCCTGTGTGGCAGTTCCACGAGCAATACAATTTGCTGTGCTTCCAGTAAGTAGATGAGATGTGCACAGGGGAGGTGATACGCCTGTGAATGCCTTAATACCATTCTTTTGTTCTGTATTGGTCTGCTTTGACCGAAATTATGCAACCTCTCTGAGATGGGAATAAAGTCGTGAAATTGTAAAAAAAAACTCAGTTGTGATGTGTTTTAATCTCTGCTATAATTTCCCACTCTGTTTCACACAGCAACGTCCTCCCAGCCGATTAAATTTAACAAATATAGGACTGAACCAGATCAATGTCCACAATAGGATTTTACCAACACAGTATGACACTCAGTCTCACCGTTAATATGGAAAATTCATTTTTGGCTCTGTGATTCTGAACGAAATCGCATTTGGTCCAACAGAATGTGGGACATTTGACAACGCGTATATTCTGCCCAAAAGCAAAGAAGGATTAATGCCTGTACTGTCTCGCTCGATCTCTACTCCTCTGCCTCTCGAAACAACGCCTGCTTCTGTCTGTCTGTGTTTTTTTTCCATTCTCACACTCCCATATTTCCCCCAGACTGCAATTCATTGTTTCAACTCCTCTCTCCTCGACCCATGCCCCTCCTGCCTCATTGATTCATATCTAAATTTGTTTCTGGGGAGACTGATACGAGACTGTTCGTCACAGGGTGGATTCAGGACAGAGACAACAACCGAGACAACGAGAGACAAAGAATGTGTGAGAGGTAACGCGGACGAGGTTTCATTAGCATTTTCCCGATATTGACCAATACATTCGGCCATTTATGCACAATAGTTCTTGAAATTCACCAAGGAAATCCATCATGTATATCAGAAATAAAAATATCTAATCAGAACAGTTGATGAACTTTAAGCCAGTCGCAGAATCACGTGTGAGTGACATGTAAAACTGTAAATTCCTGTCGTTGGAAAGGAATTCCATTGAATGGTCCAGTACCACGTGACCCGTGACCAACCATATTCATGTCCCAGAGGCAAGCTCATGCTCTATGAGGTCACGTTGCAGTTGGAAGCCCCGGGGACAGTTTATGAAATAAACTTCCCTGAGGTTCAGGCTGGCGTGCAACGGGAAGCATTGATTGTTAATCCCAACATCAGCTCACATGGGGACATATCTCTACATTAAACAGACTGGAGGCAAACTTGCCTTCCTTCTACTTAAAATTGAAAACCTTTTACCCGAAATCCCTCATGTAGGTTTGGGAGCACTTATTCCAGATGTTGGCTAATGATTTCTGTGGACACTTACATAAAGTTTAACATGGTGAGAAACAATGCTGGCAAGATGGATACCCATTGGAAGTTTAGCCCAGAGTCTGAAATGCTCGACCAATAGTTAAAGCAGTGCTGTAAATCTAGCCTGATTACAGTAAAGAAAGACTCCATAAGGCGAGGTTTGTCCGTGTTTCTAATAAAGACACAAGTGCGATGACAATTGAAACTAAGGAAATGACAGACAAATTGCAGAAATGCTTTGAATGTAATCACAGAAAACGTCGTTTCCTGGTGACATGGATGAGTTTGCTGGGACTGGGATCAAGCTGTCGCCATCTCTCCACAATAGAAGTCTCAGCCTGTATTTTGGAACAGTAAAGCTGATAGAGGAGAATTGCTATTTCAGTAACTGCAGTCTGAAGCTGAAAATTGCTGACACCCAGGCTTCAGAATCTTACAGAACCTTTTTGCACCTCAGATCTATGGTGCATTTCGTCAGCACATTAAGCTGTACACCAAAATATTAGTGACTTACTCTGGTTCCTTTCGTAAGAATGAGTATTAGACCACTCAAGGTGCATGTTCAGAATGACTTCGACACACTGAGTTTGTCAGATGTTTGGAGCTCTTTTGGACATTCAGCAGTGTAAAGTGAATGATTTGATATCTTTAAATCTGAGATAGACAGTTTTTCTTGCAGAGGAGACAGTCACACTCCGTAGATTAACTGTTTCAAATCAGTCAGTGGTCAGGGACAGAAGGGTGTGACTGTGAGTGAGGCAGATAGAGGGAAGCAGAGGGTAGTACTGAAGGTGTCTCAGGCCTTCAGCTGAACACGTCTGAGGTACTTGCTCCCTGTGTGATTAAAATAGCAAATAGAACAGTCCAGTGCAGAACAAGCCCTTCGGCCCTCAATGTTGCACTGACTTGTGAACTGATCCATGCTCATCCGCCTACACTATCCCAGCATCGTCGATATGCTTATCCAAGGATTGCCGAAATGCCCCTAATGTGGCTGAGTTGACTACATTAGCAGGCAGGTCATTCCATGCACTTACCACTCTCTGAGTAATGAACTTGCAGCTGACAACTGCATGACGTCTATCACCGGTCAATTTGCAACTGTGCCCTCTCGTACTAGCTGACGTCATCGTTCTCATAAAAAAGTCTATCACTTTGTTTCCTCCTTTATCCTCAGGTCATCTTGTATGCCTCTAACAAATTCCCTCTGAGCCTTCTTCGCTCCAGTGAGAACACATTCAAGTCTCTCAGCCTTTCCCCATAATACCTTCCCTCCAGATCAGGCAATGTCCTAGGAAATCTCCTCTGCACATTTGCAAATGCTTCCACATCCTTCCTGTAGTGGGGGGTCAGAAGTATACACAATATTCCAAGTGTGGCCGCATTAGCGTTTTGTAGAGTTGCAGAATGACATTATGGCTCCGTAACTCAATCCTTGAACCAATAATACCTGATAAATTGCATGCCTTCTTATCAGCACTATCGGCCTGTATGCCAAGTTTCAGGGATCTATGTACACCAACACTCCCAAGAATATTTTCATTGACCCAATATTCTGCCTTCCTGTTATTCTTCCCAAAGTGGGCACTCAGATCTATCTGCATTGAACTCCATTTGCCACCTTTAAGTCCAAATCTGCAGTTTATCCAAGTCCCCCAGCAACCTGCATCATTCTTCCACACTGTTCACGACTCCACCGACATTCATGTCATCGAACATAGAACACAATGCAGCGCAGAACACGCGCTTCGGTCCTCAATGTTGCACCGACCTTTGAACTAATCTAACCTCAGTCCCCTACACAGTCTCATCATCATCCATGTGCTTACCCAAGGATTACTTAAATTTACGTAATGTGGCTGAATAAACTACTGTGGCAGGCAGGGCATTCCAAGTCCTGCACTCTCAGAGTTAAGAGCCTGCGTCTGACATCTGTCTTAAATCTATCAGCCTCAATTTGCAGTTATTCACCCTCATACAGTCTGATGACATCATCCTCGGAAAACTACTTTCACTGTCTATCCTATATCGTCCCCTGATAATCTTGTATGTCTCAATCAAATCCATTTTAGCCTTCTTCTTTCCCATGAGAACAGAACGCAATCTCTCAACCTTTCCTCATGAGACCTTCCCTTCAAACCACGCAACACCCTGGCAAACCTCCTCTGCACATTTTGCAATGCTTCCATATCCTTCTGGTGATGCGGCGAACAGAATTGTACACAATGTTCCAAGTACAGCTGCACTAGTGTTTTGCATAGTTCTAGCACGACATTATGGCTCTGGAAATCAATCCCTCTAGTAATAAAACCTAACACAACATATGCCATCTTGACAGTACTATCAATCTTGGTGGCAACTTTCAGGAATATATGTGCATGGACTCCAAGATCACTGTGCCCATTCACACTGCCAAGAATATTCCCATTGATCCAGTTTTCAGCTTTCTTGTTAGTTTTTCCAAAGTGAATCACTTCAAATTTAGCTGCATTGAACTCGAATTGCACCTCTCAGACTAATTCTACAGTTTATCCAAGTCCCCCTGCAACTTGCAACCATCTTCCACACTGTCCACGACTCCACTGACTTTACCGTCATTTGCAATCTTACTAACCCATCCACCTATGCCTGCGCCCAAGTCATTATAAAAATGACAAACAGCAGTGGTCCCAAAAGCGACCCTGTATTTACTTCAACAGCCTACAATGTGGAACGTTATCAAAAGCTTTACTGAAGTCCATGTACACTACTTCAACTGCTCTATCCTCATCCACATGCTTTGTCACATTCTCCAAATACTCAATGAGTTTTGTGAGAAAGGACTTGCCCTTGACAATACCATGTTGACTGTCTGCAATCAACTTATTGCTTGCAAGATGATTATAAATCCTATCTCTTATAATCCTTTCCAAATTTTTTTCCCTACAACAGTTATAAGGCTCACTGGTCTTTAATTACCTGGGTCATCTCTAATGCCTTTTTGAACAAGAGCACAATGTTGGCAATTCTCCACTAATCTCGTACTAAGAATATAATCAATGACTGCTCAAAGAGCAACGTTAAAGGCTGCAACGTCTCCCCAGCTTCTCTCAGAATCTTCAGATCAATCCCATCTGGCCCAGGGGATTTGTCTAGTTCCACTACTTCTAGAAATGATAACACCTTCTCCTTACTCAACTCGATCCTTTCTAGTCTAATATCCCACATCACACTTTTCTCCATTACAATATTCTCCTTTTTCCTGAGTGAAAACAGTTGGGGAATGTTCACTTAGCACGTCTCCAGTCTCCAAAGTGTTCACACAAAACTTCTCAATTCTGTCTTTGAATGGCCCTATCACTACCCTAGTAATCCTTTTATTACTACATACCAATGGAAAGCTTTCGGGATCTACGTTATTGTACCTGAGAAAGACTGCTCACCTGATCTCATTGTTCCTCTTAACTGTCTTTAAATACTTATAAGCCAATCTGTAACTCTCCATCGCCTCATCTGAACCATCTCATCTCAACGTCACATAAGCCTCCTTCCGCTGAACAAGAGATGTAATTTATTCAGTAAGCAACGGTTCCTATACATTATCACTTTCTCCCTGCCTTATAGGTGCATAACTATCAAGGATATATAATACACGTTTCTTGAACCAGCGCCTCATTTCGACTGTCCCATCCCCTGACTTTTGCTACTCCATTCTATGCATCCGAAGTCTTACCTAATCGCATTATAGTTGCCCTTCCCTCATCTATTACACTTGCCCTGTGGTATGTACCTATCGCTTTCTGTTGATACACTAAGCACAATTGAATTATGGTCATTATCTCCAAAGTGCTCGCCTAACTCTAACTTAAACATCTGGTCTGGTACATAATTAATCACCAGATCCAGTGTAGCCGGCCCTCTTGACAGTTCTTTGAAATACTGTGTCAGGAAACCCTCCTCAACACATGAGACGAAAACCGATCCATCCGACGTACCAGAGGTATAGCATTTCCATTCAATCTGAAGACGTTATTGTCCCCAGAATGACCAAACAGTTCCTTTCACTCCTATCCAGAATAGTTTAGCCCAACTACTCCACCTCCTCTCTGGAAGTCTGTGGAGTTCCAAAGAAATCTTCCAGCGGTGTGGCCTCGTCTGTCCTGTTCCTTACCTTATCCCATACCACCTCATTAGACTTATTCTTGTCAAGATTACTTTCAGCTACCGTTATGTTGTCCTTGACTAACAATGCCACACCTCCCCAAATTTAAACACCTCCCCTGTTCTCAATGAAGATTTCAAATCCTGAAAGCTGTACCTCCCATTCCTGACCCTGTCTATCCATGTCCCCGAAATAGCCACAACTTCGAAGTCCCAGTTACCTTTCCATGCTGCAAGTTTGCACACCTGATTTTGGATTGTCCCAGCTTTGAAGTCGACACACTTTTAATCAGGTTGCTGTCAGTCAGCACATTATTGTCACCGTGAATTCCTCTCCATGCCCTGTCTACTCTCATCCTCATGTGCACTCGAAAGACACCTCATGAGACCATTCCCCTGCTGAGCTAGTTTATTTGAATACCACCAGAAAATGTCCTACCCAGGACATTCAATCCCATCTACTTCAAGTGATGTCTGTCCAGCTTGTGGACTAGAGCATAGAACATAGAACAATGCAGCACAGAACAGACTGTTCAGCCCACGATGTTGTGCCGAACATTTATTATAGCTTAAGCACCCAATCATGTACCTATCCAATTGCCACTTAAAGGTCACCAATGATTCTGACTCTGCCAATCCCACAGGCAGCGCATTCCATGCCCCCACCACTCTCTGGGTAAAGAGCATACCCCTGACATCCCCCCCATACCTTCCACCCTTCACCTTAAATTTATGTCCCCTTGTAACACTCTGTTGTACCCACGGAAAAGGTTTCTGACTGTCTACTCTATCTATTCCTCTGATCATCTTATAAACCTCGATCAAGTCAACCCTCATCCTTCGCCATTCCAATGAGAAAAGGCCTAACACTCTCAACCTATCCTCGTACGACCTATTCTCCATTCCAGGCAACATTTTGGTAAATTTTCTCTGCACCCTCTCCAATGCTTCCACATCTTTCCGAAATTGAGGCGACCAGAACTGCACACAGTACTCCAAATGTGGCCTAACCAAGTTCCTGTACAGCTGCTTCATCACTTCACGACTCCTGAATTCAATCCCGCTACTAATGAACTCCAGGACACCATAGGCCTTCTCACAAGCTCTATCCACCTGAGTGGCAACACTCAAAAATCTATGAACATAGACCCCAAGATCCCTCTGCTCCTCCACCTTACTACGAACCCTACCGTTAACCCTGTATTCCGTATTCATACTTGTCCTTCCAAAATGGACAACCTCACACTTGACAGAGTTGAACTCCATCTGCAACTCCTCAGCCCAGATCTGCATCATATCTAAGTCCCTTTGCAGCCGACAACAGCCCTCCTCACTATCCACAACTCCACCAATCTTCGCATGATCTGCAAATTCAATGACCCACCCATCGACTCCCTCTTCCAAGTCATTAACAAAAATTACAAACAGCAGAGGTCCCAGAACTAATCCCTGTGGAACTCCATTTTTAACTGGGCTCCAGGCTGAATATTTACCATCGACCACCACTCTCTGACTTCGACCGGTTAGCCAGTTTTCTATCCAACTGGCCAAATTTCCCTCTATCCCATGCCTCTTGACTTTCCGCATGAGCCTACCATGGGGAAACTTATCAAATGCCTTACTAACATCCATGTACACTACATCCACTGCTCTACCCTCATCCACATGCTTGGTCACTTCCGCAAAGAATTCAATTAGACTTGTAATGCAAGACCTACCCCTCAGAAATCTGTACTGGCTGTCCCTAATCAAGCAGTGTCTTTCCAGATACTCATAAATCATATCCCTCAGTAGCCTTTCCATTACTTTGCCTACCACAGAAGTAAGACTAACTGGCCTGTAATTCCCGGGGTTATCCCTATTCCCGTTTTTGAACAGGGGCACAACATTTACCACTCTCCAGTCCCCTGGTACCACACCCGTTGACAGTGAAGACGAAAAGATCATTGCCAACGGCTCTGCAATTTCCTCTCTTGCTTCCAACATAATCCTAGGATACATCCCGTCAGGCCCGGGGGACTTGTCTATCCTCAAGTTTTTCAAAATGCCCAACACATCTTCCTTCCTAACATGTATCTATTCTAGCAATTCCAGTCCGTTTCACACTCTCTTCTTCAACAATATGGTCCCTCTCATTTGTAAATACTGAAGAAAAGTACTCATTCAAGACCTCTACTATCTCTTCCGACTCAATACACAGTCTCCCACTGCTGTCCTTGATCTGACCTACCCTCGTTCTCGTCATTCTCATTTTTCTCATATACACATAAAATGCCTTGGGGTTATCCTTGATCCGACACGCCAAAGATTTTTCATGCCCTCTCTTAGCTCTCCTAATCCCTTTCTTCAGCACCCTTCTGGCTATCCTGAATCCCTCCAACGCTCTGTCTGAACCTTATTTCCTCAACCTTATGTAAGCCTCCTTCTTCCTCTTTACAAGACATTCAACCTCCCTCGTCAACCAAGGTTCCCTCACACGACCATCTCTTTCCTGCCTGACAGGTACATACATATCAAGGACACGTCGTATCTGTTCCTTGAAAAGGTTTCACATTTTCACGACATCCTTCCCTGACAGCCTATGCTCCCAACTTACGCTCCTCGGATCCTGTCTTACAGGCATCGTATTTACCCTTCCCCCAATTGTAAAATCTACCTTGTTGTGCGCACCTATCTCTCTCCATAACCAAGGTGGAAGTCACAGAATTGTGGTCGCCATCAGCAGAATGTTCACCCACTAACAAGCCCATCACTTGCCCCGGTTCGTTACCAAGTACCAAATCCAATATGGCCTCCCCTCTGGTTGGACAATCTACATACTGAGTTAGAAAAGCTTCCTGGACACACTGCACAAACTCCGCCCCATCCAATCTACTTGATCTAAAGAGCTTCCAATCAATATTTGGGAAGTTGAAATCGCCCATGACTACTACCCTGTGGCCTCTGCACCTTTCCAAAATCTGTTTCCTAATCTGTTTCTCCACATCACTGCTGCTATTGGGCGGCCTATAATAAACACCCAACAAAGTGACTGCTTTCCTATTTCTGACTTCAGCCCATGCTACCTCCAAAGGCAGATCCCCCTCGAACTGCCTTTCTGCAGCCGTTATACCATTTCTAATTAGCAACGCCATTCCCCGTCCTTTTTTACCACCCTCCCTAATCTTACTAAAACATCTGTAACCAGGAACCTCCAACAACCATTCCTGTCCCTCTTCTATCCACGTTTCCGTGATGGCCACAACATCGTTGTCCCAGGTTCCAATCCATGCCTTAAGTTCAACCACCTTATTTCTGATACTCCTTGCGTTGAAGTATACACACTTCAACCCACCTGTGTGTCCGCAAGTATTCCCTGTCAGTGCTAACATCTCCACAGCCTCCCCACATTCTTGGACATCCTGACAAACAGCTAGCCTGCTTGCTGGACTACAAGTTCGGATCCCATCCCCCTGCCAAATTAGTTTAAACCCTCCCCCGAAGAGTGCGAGCAAACCTACCTCCCAGGACATTGGTGCCCTTCTGGTTCAGGTGCATCCCGTCCTGCTTGTACAGGTCCCACCTTCCCCAGAATGCAGTCCAATTGTCCAAATACCTGAAGCCCTCCCTCCTTACACCATCCTTGCAGCCACGTGATCAACTGCACTCTCTCCCTATTCCTTGCCTCATTGTCACATGGCACCGGCAACAACCCAGAGATGACGACGCTGTCTGTCCCAGCTTTTAGCTTCCGGCCTAACTCCCTGAGCTCCTGAATGACCTCCCCACCCCTCTTCCTACTTATGTCGTTGGTGCCAACATGCACCACGACTTCTGGTTGCACACCCTCCCCCTTAAGGATTCTGAAGACACGGTCCGAGATGTCTCGAACCCTGGCACCCGGGAGGCAAGAAACCATCCGAGAGTCTCGCCCATGTCCACATAACCGCCTGTCTGTCCCTCTAACTGTAGAGTCTCCTATAACTGGCGCTCTCCTCCTTTCCCTCTTTTCCTTCTGAGCCTCAGAGACGAACCTCGTGCCAGAGACCCAGTCACTACAGCTTACCCCTGCTAGGCCATCCACCCAACAGTATCCAAAGCGGTATATTTATTGTTGAGGGGAACGACCACAGGGGGATCCCTGCACTGCCTGCTTCCTCCTCTTCCCACCTCTAACTGTTACCCAGCTACCTCTGTTCTCTGGCGTAACTATGTCCCTGTAGCTTCTATCACCTTCTCAGCCTCTCGAATAATCCTCAGTTCATCCAATTCCAGCTCCAGTTCCCTAACGCGTTCTGTGAGGAGCTGGAGCTGACTGCATTTCCTGCAGATAAAGTCGGCAGGGGCATCGGTGGTCACCCCTACCTCAAACATCCTGCAGGAGGAACATTCCACTGCCTGTGCTGCCATTACTCTGCACTTAGTCTCCAAAACAAAAACACTGAGTAGCTTACCTGTGGACTTTAAAGTTAGGTTAGAGGAGAAGGATGGGAGGGAGGTCCTACTTTGTAGGGCCTGGGGTTTAGAACACACCCACTGAAATATCAATCACTTACCTTCCCGACCAGTTCTGAGCTCCATCTTCACTTCCCCCCAGCTGCCGCTGCTCTCAGCAGTGAAAAGGAGTTCCCACCTTCCACAGAATGAACCCCAATTTTCCGTGTTCCTGAAGCATTCCCTCCTGCACCATCCCTTGAGCAACGTTTTCAATTTATATATCTCCCTACTCCTTTTCTCACGATCACGTGGCGTGGGTAACAATCCAAAGATAACAACACTGTTTTTACTAGCTCTGAGCTTCCACCCGAGCTCCCTGAAATTCTGCCTTACATTTATATCCCTCCATCAACCTATGTCTTCGTACTTACATGGAACTGATTTGGAGCTGGTCACTCTCACCCCTGAGGACCACAAAGACACGATCTGAGACAACACGGACCATTGTACCGGACACAACACACAAAGCATAAGTCTCGTTCCTTTCGAACAAACCTTCTAACTGGCCCGCTCACTATTGTGCCCCCAGCGACTAAAACTCTTCTCCTTTCCCACCTTCGTTTCTGTGCAACTGGGGCAGACTCTGTGCCAGAGCCCTGCGACTTACTGCATGCCCCTGATACGTCGTCCCCGAACACTAACCAAAACAGTATTCGTGTTTTTGTTGTCAGCGGAAAGGTCCGCCCTTCGAACAGTGACCCAGTTTTCCTCGTGGCTGTGGGAACGTTGGCTGTCGGGAGCACTGCAAAGTTAACTATGGGTGTTGGTTTCAATTGCATCGAAACTTATGTGAAAAACCTTAATAAGTGGAGGGCTTTGCACGGGTTAAGGTTTCCACAACAAGTAATAGGACAGAAACTATTGTAAATGTAAGGAATCTATTTCCAGAACAGCAATTCAGCGTACAATTCTGAGATGAGTAGCAGTCTCGGCGTGCGTTAGGATGTTGTACCTAAACAGACACAGTACACGAAAAAAGATAACAGTGTTTGAAGCATAGTTTGAGATTGGCAGGTATGTTATTTTTGTGTGTATCACAGAGACGTGGTTGCAAGGGGATCATCTCGGAGAAAGTGAGGACTGCAGATGCTGGAGATGCTGCAAGGGGGCCAGGCCTGGGAGAGCACGACCAGTGCAACGGATAGAGTAGATAACATTTGTTGCTCACGATGTGGCCTCCCCTACCTCTGCAAACAGAACACGAAATTGCGGATCGTTACATGGAAAACTTCGGGACACCTGCACAAACCAAACCAGCCCGTTACTGAACAATTCAAAAACCCTTTTCACTCCACCAAGGACATGCATATTCTGGGCCTACTCTATCGCCAAACACTAACTACATGGGACGCCTGCACCGATCACATCACCCTGTTACTGAACAATTCAAATCCCCTTTCTACTCAACCAAGGGCATGCAGACTTTGCCTTGTATGCCTTAGCATCACAAATACAGACTGAATACCTCAGAACGTTGTGTTGATTTCATTACAATGAGTTGCAGATTTATCCAGCACCACTGGTGAATAAAGTGCTTAATGCTTATTTACTGAAAACTTTCTGCATTCAAAGTTTGGTAGAAGATTTGTAGCTCGGGTGCTCTTTGTTGTGGTTCTGTTCGCCGAGCTGGGAATTTGTCTTGCAAACGTTTCGTCCCCTGTCGATGTGACATCCTCAGTGGTTGGGAGCCTCCTGTGAAGCGCTTCTGTGCTGTTTCCTCTGGCATTTATACTGGCCTGTCTCTGCCGCTTCCGGTTGTCAGTTCGAGCCGTCCACTGTCGTGGCCGGTATATTGGGTCCAGGTCGATGTGTTTGTTGATAGAGTCTATGGATGAGTGCCATGCCTCTAGGAATTCCCTGGCTGTTCTCTGTTTGGCTTGCCCTATAATGGTAGTGTTGTCCTAGTCGAATTCATGTTGCTTGTCGTCGGTGTGTGTGGCTACTAAGGATAGCTGGTCGTGTCGTTTCGTGGCTAGTTGGTGTTCGTGTATACGGATCGTTAACTGTCTTCCTGTTTGTCCGATGTCGTGTTTTCTCACCAGAACAAAGGACCCGATACCCAACATGAGCAAAACTAATGTAGTGCACAAAATCCCATGCAAGGACTACATCGGACAAACAGGAAGACAGTTAACGATCCGTATACACGAACACCAACTAGCCACGAAACGACACGACCAGCTATCCTTAGTAGCCACACACACAGACGACAAGCAACATGAATTCGACTGGGACAACACTACCATTATAGGGCAAGCCAAACAGAGAACAACCAGGTAATTCCTAGAGGCATGGCACTCATCCACAGACTCTATCAACAAACACATCGACCTGGACCCAATATACCGGCCACTACACTGGACAGCTCGAACTGACAACCGGAAGCGGCAGAGACAGGCCACTATAAATGCCGGAGGAAACAGCACAGAAGCGCTTCACAGGAGGCTCCCAAGCACTGAGGATGTCACCTCGACAGGGGACGAAACGTTTGCAAGACAAATTCCCAGCTCGGCGAACAGAACCACAACAACTTTCTGCATCTTACATTTCGTCTGCATCCTTTGGAGTTTTGACCGAGAGGAAACATTTCTTACAGGCGAAAAAATGCCTTTATCTCTCATTTCTTAGCACATTTCAATCACGTATCCTTACAATCTCCGCTCCTCCATTGAAATTATATCAGAGAAACTGATCGTTTCCAAAAAAAATCCTTTGCTGAATACTGCATTGTGTTCTTTTCCTGAGCCTGATGTTTCAGTGATACCTGGTACATGCCAGTAAAAACTGTTACCTGAGCACTGATCTCAAAACAGCAGTATGTAAATGGATCGACTGGTTTTCAAGTCCCAATTGTGGGATTGGGTCACGTTCGCCCAACAACACTGACTGCAGCTGCACAGACTGAACAATGTCAATGCGAGTGCTTGATTGCCAAATGCCTCAGTGAAATTGGAGGAGGGACCTAAAGCAGGGATACTGATCGTGGGATGGGGTAAAGTCTCCGAGAATGGGTGGGTTTGAATCCTGATACATAGACAGCAAAGATGTGAAAGGGCAAGGGTTTGAAGGAGCAAAAGCATCACCTCAACGAATATTTTCATGTAAAAAAAGATTGATTCCCTCCTGCATTTGTTAAGCATGTCTTACTCTCCATAAAACGGTAACAAGTGACAATACTGGAAGTCAAATTGGAGATTATCTTTCTGCTGCCACAACCACTGCACGATACCGGCAACACATGGAATAGCATGATGCAAAAAGCATTAAATATATTGGCAGAGTATATGTTAGGAACAGGACTACATGAACAGTAGGAATACTTGACAGACAGTGACATAGACATGCAAACTCATTGTGGTCTGAATGGTTAACTTTGGTATCTCCAGAGCCGATGGATAATTCATCACTTCGTTTGTTGAATGCGAAGATTGATATTGTTCTCCAGAAAATGAAATCCTCAGGGAATAGTGCAGGGAATAGCTGGAATGTATTTCTGCAAAAGAAATATAATTTAACATCGGTTACTTTACCAATTTCGTCATGCAAGGAAGTGACCACTGCTGTGGAATATCATCTAGTCCCAGTTTTCAGGCCTGGAATACGAGAAATTGTGTGGTGCAGAAGCGAAGAACAAAGTGGAAATTGGGATGGGGATGAGCCAGCGGATGTGGGTTTAGTAATTAAATCAGTGAGTGTGAAGTATTTCTCTGAAAGTATAGAGTCACTTAAAATGCCGTGGACTGCTAGTTCCAACATTACGTGGAGCAGCTTCCATTGACGTGTAATACGTCCCATCAGGCTGGAAGCTACAACCTCAACTGCAGCAGGGAGCATTAGGTCATTAAGCTGATAGTTCCAACTTTAGCTGGAGCAGCTTCTATTGACATTGCGCAGAGATAAACGGAGGTAATATTCTCGCTCTCTGACCTTTCTCAGATGGCTAACTCTGCCCTGGGCAGTAAGGGAGTTTTATTTTCCTCATTTCATTTTATTCAAACTCTTGTAAACTCGCACAGGTTCTTAACGTACTCTCAAACTTCGAACATTAGCGGAAATACGATGATTGTTATTAGTCATTAGTTTATCACCTGTGATGGAGCAAAATCTGTGAAGTGAATTTGAAATTCATCAGATGAGCAGAAAGCCCATTGAATGGCTGAGTAGAAATAAAGTCAATGGATGTTTCATGAGGCTGAATGTCTTTTCGTAACAAAACTTCCCGCTGCACAAAGAGTGGTTCATTGGAATGAAGCAGTAACGGTGGCTATCTTTCCTGGTTATTCAACTTGTGAACATGAGTATGTTTAGATCTATGTTTATGTTCATATCTATGTTTAGATCACAACTCTGCAGAATGCCATCCTCAAGCACGTGCGAGCACAGTGTCACAATGGAAAATGCGCTTGGTTACGGTCCAGAGATTGTAGTTAAAATTTCGACTTGGTTCAAGAGCAAGACTGGCACGATTTAAATTCACATACAAGCTAACCTACCGCACAATATAGCACATACATTGGGCTAGTGGCACAATGGATAACATGCCTAACTGCTGATCTGCTGATTGGAGCTTCAATTCCAAAATGGCTTGCGGGCAGCGTTGACTTTATTGCACTTACAAATGACTGTTCTGAAGCCGAAATGAGGTTTGCACCTTGAACTGCAGGGACAAGAGTCCCATCATTAACTGTCCCTACGAAGGTCAGAGTTAGGATGCCAGGGTCATCACTGGAGGGGAAGTTGGATTCGTCGCTCACTCTTCCCTTTACAACTGTAAACTTTCCGTGGTTCACTGTGGTACCTGCGATTGTCAAGGAAACAAGACACAGAGCCTAGTCTCAGCTTTGACAATCTTGGGAAAATCTTTAGGGAGATGAATTAGAGGAGACTGGAAAGTGAACTGTCTGAATGAGCAGAGACTGCCGAGGCACCGTCCCCATTCTTTAAGAGAATGGGACATCGTCTCTCATTTTTCGATGCCATTAATTGATCCGAGGTATTAAAAACACTCCACTTGCAGGTGGTCTTCTGTTGCTGATGTCGCTGTCAGGATCAAAACAAACACCAACTCCCGGACTGAGAATCAAAGCCGGGTCACAGAGAAGAAAGCGAAAAAAATGGAACTGCTAGCTCACCACGGACAGCTACGCGAATACCACATATGTGTAGAATGACAGCCCTCAATCTAGTTATACATGCTTTCGTCAGAAGCAATCGCTTGATTATCTTTATTCATTTTCATCACTTGGCCTTATATGCATTAACATCTCAAGTTCAGATCCGAGTATTTCTGAATGTTATGTGGGTTTGCCTCTGCACATCCTTGCAGACAGTGAACTCCAGATTCAACTATCCGCTTGCTGATGAGATTTTTCTGCAAATCTCCTCAACCTTTTCCACCTCTTAACTTCAGTCTACGCCTCTGTTGTTCGGACAAGAGGAAACGTTTCTTTTAGTCTGCATTGTCCATGTCGCTCCTTATTTCGTGCATATGGAACACGTATCCTCACAGTTTCCTCTGCCTAAAGAAAACAATCCCAGTCAAAATAATCTGTCTTCATAACCTAAAGTTTTCAACTTGGTCAATTTCTGAACGGTTTCCAGTGCGATCACATGACTACTGCAATGTGAATTGCAGAACTGCAGGCAATATTTCGGGGGAACCGAATGGACAAATGAAATAAATGACTGCAGAAAGCCACAGAAACTTGTCTTTTCCAATGAAACATCTTTTACTCAATCCTGCGCTGTGCTCTTATCCTGAGCTCGATGCTCCATTAATCTCTTGTCCGTGTCTGTAAAAGCTGCCCCACGAGGATTAATCACAGAACAGCTGCATCGAAATGGATTGAATTGCTTGAAGATGCCGACCGTGGGATTGAGCACTTTCACCCAAAACAGTGACCGCAGCAGTACAGAATGATCAGTGTAAATGTGAGTATTATATTTTACAATACCAAAGTGAAATGAGAGAGTGGACGTTTAGGAGAATTATTGATTGTGGGAGGGAGAGACCTGTCCCATAATGTGTGGTTATGATATTTGAAAGACAAAGATGTGAGACAGCGGTGTATGAAGAAGGAAATTTATCACCACCAAGAGTATTTTTATGTAAAACAAAGACTGATTTTCCCAGCGTTTGCTGAGCACACATTACATGGAGTAAAACGGGAAAAATGCCGATTGCTGTCACTTTGATTCGAGCAGAACTTGCTGTGTTTACAATTCCAAGGAAGAACGATTTCATGATCCTGGCGCCACTTGGAAAAGCACGATGCAAAAAGCAATAAGGATCGGGGCAGAGGTTATGTCAGGAACAAAACCACATGCACAACGGAATACTTGTCAAGCAGTGACTGAGATGTGGGAACTCGGGTTCGGTTGTATCTTTAACTTCTGTGTCTGCAGAGACTGTAGAGATTGCAACACTGGGGTTGTAGGAGATTACGTTTGCTAGATATCTACAAAACTTCAAAGGTTCATTGGATACCACAGGGCATTGCTGAAATATATTTCTCAATAACACTGTATTTTACATCGGTTACTTCACCAATTTCCTCACTCATTGATGTAATCATATAACGGCATGTCATATACACCCAGTTCCCAGGTGTGGAATCAGAGAAATTGAGTTGCATTGCACCCAAAAGTAATTGGAAATGGTGATGGCATTGAGCGCGAGCATGTGGCTGCGAAAATGCAATCGGTGAGCGGAATGCCATTCTCTGATGATACAGAGGCGCGTGAAATATCGAGGCTAAAAGCTCCCGCCTTAACAACAGCGGCTTCAGTTCCCACGCATCAAGAAGCAGTGGGACATCAGGCTGGGAGCTCCAATTTCACCTGCAAGAACTTGTATTGACATGGAACAGGGAACATTGGGACAACAGCTGGGCGAAAAGATACTCAACAATTTTAGCTTTAAGTGAAGTAGTTCTCAGCAGGATGCTTGTTTGTGGATTGAGAGAATATCTGCTACTGGGACAGTCTAAATTACAAAGAAGAATTCTCCAAAGTATCAATTCTTGGAGAAGCAGAGGATTCTGTACGTCATCTGCCAGTCCTTATATGGTTGACTTTGCACTGGATTAATTTCCATGAAGGGATTTTTTTGCTCGGGTCACAGTATTCACTTTCCTGCATATTTGCAAAGTTCGTTACTGTAAACGAAACCTCTGAAAGTTAACTGGTATATGCGATGTGGTGATTAGGCTCATGTTTACGTCAGTTATGCTGAAGAAGTGGATTCGAAATTCATCAGATCAGCAGTGATTCCATTGAATGACTGAGCAGAGAGAGTTTGAATGGAAGCTTCATGATGACATTTTGGGTGTTTTTGGAAAATTCGCTACTTTGAAAGGTGATGAATATTGTACTGAAGAGGTGACAGTGATTATCTTTACTGCTTGTTCAATTGGGGAACAATACTGCTATTAATCATGTCCGTGCTAACATCAGGGCTCTTTAGGCGCCAGCTGGGCATCGGGCCAGTGGCGCAATGGATAACGCGCCTGTCTACGAATCAGTCGGTTGTAGTTTCGAATCCTGTCTGGCTCGAGAGCCGTGCTGGTTTTTATTACGCATAAAAACTGATTTTTCTGAAGCCGAAATAAGGTATGAGTTCCGAATCTGCAGGAACGAGAATGCCTTAATTAAATGCCCCCGAGAACATGAGATTCAATGTTTCAACGGCATCACAGAAGGGAAGCCGAATAGTGGCACACGTTGCTCATGGGCACCTTTCCATTTCATAAAGACACCGATCGAATCACTGCTGCTCACGGGAATGCTCGGCTTTGAGCATTTTTTGAAACTCTTTGACCAGTGGTAGCAGAGTAGAATGAAGGGTTAACTGTCCAACTGAGCTTTATCGAGAGTGAGTTCCAGAGTCTACCACCCACTGACTGATAAAGTTTTCCTACAAATCGATTCAAAGCTTTCTGCATCTTATCTGAAACCTACAAACCTTGGGGATCGCTCAAGAACAAGTGTTTCCTTCAGTCTGTCATTCCAAGCTCCTCATTATTTCGGATGTGTCAATCATGTCTCCTCACAATCTGCTCCATTCGGAGAAAAATAACCGCCATTTTGCCTCGGCCCGACCACTCAAAGCATTCTTCGGCAGGAAATGCAGACTGTAACGTCGCTATTTGTTTTGGTGAATGTATAGTAAAATTTACTCGGAATGCTTGAGCAATGTTGACTTTCAGTTTTTAAAACAGAGAGAAAATTTGTCACAAAATTAAGAAAATGAAGGACAATGAACAGAATATAGAAGGCCCACAGAACTCAGCATTTCAAACTAGACTTAATTGTGCTGTTCCAAAAATGCACAATGGTGCTGTCAATTAAACCCCATAAACACAGATAGTAAACTGGTTAACATGTGGAAATTAGAGCAGCAGAAGAAGACAGACACACACATCATTGGCATCGATTGGCACCTTGAAAGCCTTGCTGTAATTAGGTGTGGCTGATACTTTGGCAATGGTTAACAAATTATTTAGGCTGTCAAATGCAGTTTGAAATTCTGGTGTTCACTGAAATTTTCTTTCCTGTTTTTAACAATTCGGTGAGTGGAGTAGACCCACTGCTAACATTCAGCACAAACTTTCAGCAAAAGCCACTCAATCTGGGAACCGTAGCACTGCACATTTCGTCAACAATGTCTACAAGTCCCCTGTAACTTTCGTTTTCACATCCCGTGGGGCTATTTGTCCGTGTACAACGAGATAGCCCAGGAAGGTGACTTTTGCTTTGGCAAAGATTTCAGGTAGGTTTACAAACCGGTTTGACTTCCGACTTCGATCAAACAAACCCGATAAATGCTGTAAATATTCAATCCATGAGAGACTGAAAGTACCAGGCGCAATATACACCACACAGTAGTGTATCCGGCAATTACCTTGTCAGTTAATCCCTGAAATGTGGATGAAGTGCTTTTCGTATAAACAGCATTACTTTAAATTTCTGCAGACCAGTTGGCGTTACAAAGTTGCTTTGATCGTTCTGACTAAGTTCACTGCCAAGAACCTTTAAGGAAGTCCAACTTAGAAATGTAAGTTGGTCTTCCAACCTTTTCCACACAGTCCTCCAACTGCAGATATGTATATGCATCAGTCTTTCTAACAACATTGACTTTGTGATAGTCCACACACAACTGTTGGGTATTATCTGGCTTTGGCACCATGATGATGGGTGATCTCCATTTATTGAAACGCATTTCGGTTATGCCATTTGGTGCATACGTGCTATCTCCTTTCAAATTTGTACCAAATTTAGAGACTTATGCCTGCAAGGATGATACAAAATCAGAACAGCATCTCCTATATTTACATCATCTACAATTAGGTTATTAATTCCCAGTTTATTTCAGCAGATCTCCCCATGTAAGACTAATAAAACTTTCGATTTTCTTCTGGATGATAACTGAATAATTATACTAATATTGGACAAATTTTGCATTGTCCAATTTTATTTCAGTAAAGTCTAATGCAGAATTCCCTGAGATTGGTTCTTCCCAGTGTGTTGTAGTCAATAACACATTCTCCTCTTGCGTTCATTCTCTGCCAAATACCGGTAGAGCATATTCCTATCGCACATTCTGTGAGATTCCTTCATGCCTTGCGTCCCTGTCAAGTAGCTAACCTCACTCAATTTCCTCTCAATGTGATAAGGTCTTCTAAACCTTGCTTTAAGGTTTCACCGATTCATGAAATTTAAATTATTCCCTGTGGCATTATTCCCATTATTTCTCAAACACTTCCTGCTTAACCATTTCCTGTGATACTTTTAAATGCTGTCTCTACAACTCTCCAACATTATTTCGTCCAACTCTAAAATGTAATCTGACTTATTATTCTTTCTTAATAAATTTTAATGATCCTCTTACTTTATGCCCAAAATTAGTTTCAGATGGACTTAATTCGATGGATTCTTTCAGTACATCTCAAATCGCAAACAGCACTGATGCAACTCCCTCATGGTAATAATGTCGCTACTTTGAACCATAAAACCTCAACAGATTCTTTAATAATTGACAGTCCAGTGTACCCTGTGATTCTGGTTTGTACACAGTAGATTTGAATCGGTTTTATTCCCAAGCTATCTATATACTCCTTGAAAAGTTTGGATGTGAAGTTAGACCTTTGATCTAATTGTATCTCTGATGGTAGTTTTAATCTAGTTTTCAAAAAAAATCGTAATTCTTCCAGAATACTTTTATCTGTCACATTGCACAATTGAACAACATTTGGAAATCTCATCAATACATCCATTAATGTTAATTAATACTTATTCCCATCTTTTATTGAATGTCGGAAACCTACAATATGCATTTAGACACTTACGAAAGACTCATCGAACGCTGGAAAAAGTATTAAAGTGCAGGATTTATTATTTCCCACCGTTTTCCGATTAGTCGAAACGTATGACACGTCTGGCAAAATTCAACTATATTCCTCTTCAATCCAGGCCAGTAAAAATATCTCTGTAATTTAGACTCCGTGACCTCCAAGTTGTGACACATGCGGCACTCGTACCACCATTTTTCTGTACCCTACTGGAAACAATCTGCCCATTTTTCACGTGCTTGAAAACGTATTGTCTCCATTTCCTCCTTAACATATCATTTGCGAAGTAATATCACGCAGCAATGCATTCACTCTCCTTCCAAGTACATGTCTTCTGATCGAACTGCTTTAATTTTTCATCTTTCTGCTCCAACTCAGTAGCATAGCAGAGCTGAATATACTTGCATTTTTAACGTTTGCATCCTGCGGTGACCCACTAATCTGATAAAAAAACATTGTAATCAAGTTTCAGCTTTATTATCCGTGCCTTTAGATTTCTCCTGCTTCATCTTGTGACTCTGTGATCGCATTAGGACACAATCTGAGAAAATTCCTTGATAGAGTCCGACATTGCTACACTTGCCTGCACCTCGACTGGCTTTTCAATTGGAGAAGGCAACACGCTTACTGGTGATTGAGCTATATCATTTGCAAGCACAACTTATATTCTTGGAGCTGAGAGTTTGTCCAGACCTCCCACCACAAATTCCCCACTCTTTTCTGCCCGCTCTAGCCTCACTGTAAATTAATGTGCAATTTTTTCGTCCCTCCATGAATACCCGGACGCAATGTCCTTCAGGAGTACATATTTCCCCATCCTTCTGCATCACAGACTGAGACGATCCTGTGTCCCTTAATATTGTTCCGTCTTTATCTGCTACTCCTTGGCAAGGTAAATAAAGTTTAACTTTGCTGGTATATTTTTCAAGCACTTCTCCCTTACCAACCTCTGTACGGCTTGTGCACTCTGATGCAGCCTTCCAGCCTCCAGTGCATTTTCTATTACCATGCCAGGCTTGTTTTGTTTTCCTGCATCTGACTTTCCAGTGCTTTTCCTAGTTCTCCAACACTGATTTCATGTGGAAAAAGTGAGGACTACAGATGCTGGAGATCTTTAGATGCTGCAGATGTTTGCAGCTCTGATTTCATGTGGCCTACGTTATTGCAATTAAATCCTCAGGTCTTATTCCCTTCAAGCGTTTCCTACTTAGCCTGTGACAAGTCATCCTAATGATCTTCACAGAGATTCAATTTTCCCTTTCCACGTGAGGACTTTTGCCCCAATTTCTATGCCTCAGTCTTAAAATGATTCTGGAAGCCCATTCTTGTTTTATGGACCAGTTCATAACAATCAGCCATTTCAGCTGCTAACCTTGCCGTTTTAACAATATGCCCTTCTAGATTAAGCTTATCTTCAGTCTTTATCCCCAGCCTTTTAAGGTGAATTCCTTTAATAATTGCAAATTTCTGAAGTTCAGACTCTGTCTCCGTTTCTCTCTCTATTCTGCTGCTCTCTCTTCTTCCCTTTCTCTGCTTCTAATCGTATCACAAACTGCTTCACATCTGATGTCCTTTCCTTATCTCTCGCGTCTAACTCAAGCTGCTTTATTTTCAATTGAATTTTAACCATCTATACAGATTCTCATGGATTTTGCAGCTTACTTAAATGCTGAGCTACTGCGGGAATTATCTCTCCTTTCCTCACAGTAAGAGGCAATACAATCCCAGCATGTCTGCTAATACCAGAAGCCTGGCTTGAATTTTTTTTTGTAAAACTACCAACTTTACATCGTCCATAGCCAGACAACTGTTTGTACCTACATGAGACATTGGTTTCCCAAGCATTGTCTACCCCATTCCAAATCAATACCCGAACTAAAGACGCTAGCACCTATCAGTTGCTCTTTTAATTCATCAACTACCTCCCAATATGTTATGGTCTAGGCTAAACTATTCGATCCGTTATTAGGAAGACAACCCAGACCGTAACATTATATTTTGTTTCGTTAACTGTGCAGTGAAAATTACCCAAGTAAGCTAGTTACAAAACTTATTCACAAAATGACGGATTGAAAAACAAAAAAAAGAGAATATAGAATACCCACAGAACATTGTCTATCCAAAGTCGACTTAATTATGCTGTTCTGAAAATACACAACAATTCCAACAAACCAAGCACCTTAAACACAGTACAAAGGAAACAGAAGCTTACAGGTAAAACTTAGAAGGTCTGAAGGAGAGAGGTTTTAGTTGGTGAATAACTGCTGCAGGATCTAAAAATCGGAATTCCGCTTTCCCGAAGGACCACTCTTTTTGCCATTATACAGTTCATTTCATAAACTCTTTGGCCTCAAGCCTCAGCTGTTTGCATAGAAACTAAAGGCCTCACAGCGAACACTTTCATCTCTGTAACACTTCATCCGATTCGGAGCCTGAACTGTTTCACAACGCCTTTGATAAAAATGATATCAAGACACATTAACCTTGAGAAAAAGTACAGCTCCCTTATTTTAAAAGAATATAATATCTTTGTGACAGCCCAGTCCGTCCAATTCTACGTTCATAAGTGAAAGTCTTCGAACAGACAATATCTAGGTATGTTTGATCTGCACCGTTTTCAATGCAATCACATTCCTGCCGTAATGAGAATTGCAGAAAGACACACAATACTCCAGCGAGATCCGATTGAGCAAATGAAATTAACAACTTAGAAAGCCACAAATACTGCACTTTTCCAATACTGTGACGTTTACACAATACTGCGCCGTGGAGAAAGTGAGATCTACAAATGCTAGAAATCAGAGTGTGGTGATAGAAAACACATTACATCAGGCAGTATGCGAGGAGCGGGTGAATTGACGTTTCGGGCATAAACCCTTCAACAGGAATGAGGTTTGCGGCCATGAGGGCTGAGAGATAAATGGACAGTTTGGAGGTTTGGGGGCGTGATAGCTGAGAATGCGAGGTCTAGATAAAGGTGGAGAATAAGATACTAGATCTGAGAGGACGTGGAGCGTGTAGGTTGGAAAGGTGATGTGCAGGTTATGAGCGCAATGCTGAGTTGGAATCATGAAAATAGAGTAATGTGAGGGGATGGCGAATGAGAAAACCGCTGACCCCATGTGGCATCAATGTCGCAAGTGGAAGAATGAGGCCTTCTTTTAGGCATTAGGTGTTCAGGGAATGTCAATGAAGGAGGCGCAGGACCTGAATGTGTTTGCCAGATTGGGAAGGGGAGAATGATTTGCCTAAATGATGAGCTTCCAACTGCATATCCAAAACTATCATTACAAACATGTTGTTACATCTCCGGAAAAGTATCTGACACTACCCCCAACTGAGGAGAAGGCCAGGATTGCAGATGCGAGAGGTCAAAGTCAGGAATCATGGCGCTAGAAAAGCACAGTGGTTAGGCCACATCTGAGGAGCAGGAGCATCAATGTTTCGAAAATTCCTCATGAAGAACTTAAACTCGAAACATCGACTTTCCTACTCCATGGATGCTGTTTACCAGGTGTACTTTTCTGGAACCACGCTTTTAACTCGACACCACCTCAGCTCTTCACATTTACAAAATTTAGTAATGCACCTGTCACGACTCAGTTGATTCTTCTGTCGCATGCGAGACAAATTGCAACATTCTTTTAGCCTAATTATTAGATCATTCAGATCAATAAGAAATGAAAAACGCAGAGGCTGAATATCTGAGAGAAAAGAAATAATTGTTGTAGAATTCAGCATTCTCTCAGTTCGACTGAATGGTTGAATATTAAAATTGGTAAAGGAAAAGAGAAAGCTTCAGTTTAATAACTGCTACATTCTCTTTCTCAAAAGAAAAGCGAGTTTTAGGGTGTAGGTTTTCTCGCTGAGCTGTAGGTTTGATATCCAGACATTTTGTGACCTGGCTAGGTAACATCATCATTGGCGACCTCCAAGTGAAGCGAAGCTGTTTTCTCCTGCTTTCTATTTATATCTTTCTCCTGGATGGGTTTCCTGGGGTTTATGGTGATGTCATTTCCTGTTCGTTTTCTGAGGGGTTGATAGATGGCATCTAGACCTGTGCGATTATTTATGGCGTTGTGGTTGGAGTGCCAGGCCGCTAGGAATTCTCTGTCATGCCTTTGCTTAGCCTGTTCCAGGACAGATGTGTTGTCCCAGTCGAAATGGTGGCTTTTTTCAACCATGTGTAGGGCTCCAAGTTCGTGTCTTCTTGTGGCTAGCTGGTGTTCGTGTATCCTGGTGGCTAACTTTCTTCCTGTTTGTCCTATGTAGTGTTTATGACAGTCCTCGCATAGAATTTTGTCGATGACGTTGGTTTTGTCCATGGGATGTACTGGGTGTTTTAAGTTTGTTAGTTTTTGTTTGAGAGTGTTGGTGGGTTTGTGTGCTACTAGGATTCCGAGGGGTCTTAGTAGTCTGTCTGTCATTTCTGAAATTTCTTTGATGTATGGTAAGGTGGTTGGGGTTTCTGGTTGTGTTTGGTCTGTTTATCGTGGTTTGTTCTTGAGCAATTTGCGCACTGTATTTTTTGACTATCCGTTCTTCTTGAATGCATTGTACCGGTGGTTCTCCACTGTTTTGTGTAGGTCCTCTGTGCTGCAGTATGTGGTGGCTCGTTGGAATAGTGTTCTGATACAGCTTCGTTTGTGCGTGTCGGGATGGTTGCTGGTGTAGTTAAGTATTTGGTCATTCTTTGTCGGTTTTCTGTATACTCAGGTTTGTCATTGTCCATTGTCCTTTCTTTCGACTGAGACATCCAGGAATGCGAATTTGTTGTCAGTTTCTTCCTACTAGGTGAACCTTATGCCTGTGAGGGTGTTAGTGATGATGTTAAATGTCTCTTCTATCTTGTTTCGTTTTGTGATGACAAATGGTTCATCTACGTAGCGGACCCAGATTTTTGGTTTGTTGGTTGGTAGGGCTGTTTGTTCTAGACATTGCATTACTGCTTCCTGATAGCGGAGATCCCATGGTTGTGCCGTTGGTTAGTTTTTAAACTATGTTGTAGAAAGTGAAGTGGGTGGTGAGTCACAGGTCCAATAGCTTCATGATGTTTTCGTTGGCAAGGTGATTGATGGTTGTTGGTGTGTGTATGATGGTCTCTTTTAATAGTGTGGTAAGTGTTTCCTTTGCCAGGTCGATGTTAATGGAGGTGAACAGTGCTGTTACGTCGAATGAGATCATTGCTTCGTCATCCTCTATTTTGGTGTTTTTAATACTTTTTAGGAATTCCTGGGTGGAGTGGATGGAGTGCTGTGACTCTTCTACTAGGTATTTCAGTCTTGCGTGTTGTTCTTTGACCAGTCTGTAAGTTGGTCTTCCGGGTAGTGCGACTCCAGGTATGAGGGGAGCTCCTGGTTTATGGATTTTTGGTAGACATAGAATCGCGGGGTATTGGTCCCGTCGGATTTCATCTTCTGGAATTCTGACTTGTTTAAATGTCTGGAATTGCGTAATTTTCATAGGAGATGCGTATTTTTTTTTTCCTCGTTGTGAGGCCGGGTCTAGCGCCACCTGTTCGTAGGTATTGGTGTCTGCGAGTAGTACATTGGCTTTCTCGATGTCATCCCTTCTTTTCAGGATGACAGTGAGCCGACCTTTGCCCGAAGGTTAAATAACAATGTTTTGTCTTTTTTGAGGTTTTCCAGGGCTTTCTTTTCTTGTGTGTTCAGTTTGTTTTCTTCCCTATTTCGGCTCAGAGTGGATGCAACTGTCTGTCTGATCGTTTGTTGTGTTTCTTCCGTGAGATTGTTGTCCTTCACTGTGGTTCCTAATGCCGCTAGGATTCCTTGTTGTCAGCGTCTCGGTAATTTAAATTTAATCCTTTGATGAGAATCGCTTTTTCTGTGTCTGATGGGGTCCGGTCTGATAAGTTCTTTATCCATGCCTCTGTGTTATCGGTTTTGTCTTTTTTTGTGAGTTTGTCCAGTTTTTTTTCAGGTCCCGATTTTTCTTTATCTGTGTTTCTCGTTGTTTGGTGTTAATGTCTCGTTCTACCGCGTCTGTCCATTCTTGATTTGTTGCTTGTCTGAGTAATGGTTTTTGGCGCGCAATTTCCCGTTTGTATTTTCAAACGAGTTTCATGAACTAGAATGTTTCGGTCAGGAAATGCATTCTAACCTTGCTGATAGGAATGGAAGAATATATATTGGCTTCGCCACTGCTGAACAGATGACACATATCATTTTGCCTTCCGAATCAGTTGATGCTCCTGCAGAAAAGTCAATGTGACTCATATCCCAGCACAGCCAGTTCGGTGTGTAGTTCAGAGTCCTGCAATATCACAATCAATTTAAAAGGTCTTTATTGATTGTTCCTTATAAATATGGCATTCTCCATTTCATAGTGCATTGGACAATATTATGCCCACTCACTTACTCATCGGTACATCACTCAATTTTAGCACCCCTAACGTTCCATTGAAGACTTGACTACCAAACTACTTTCAAGAAGAAATGCTTATTTTTAACACCGAAGACTGAGCTGATCCAATGCCTGTTGGAAATCAACCATCATTCTGTCCCTCTCAATACCTTGTTTAGTGTGTCTCAGTGCCTGTCACCTTAAAAGTGTGCCCTCCAATTTTGAACTTTACCATCCTGCACAAACGATTTAGGCCAGTTGCCTATCCATGCCCCTCATGATTTTCTCAACGGTGAGAACGTTACGCGCTTCCTGGAACATTCCAGTGAAAAAGCCCCTGCCTACCTCATCTCCACGCTTAACTGAAGCCCTCAGGTTCCCGCAACATCCTTGTAAATCATTTATGCATAGTTTCAATTTTCACAAAATCCTTCCTGTAGAAGTTGACCATAACTGCAAGCAGTATTCTAAATGTGATCCCACCAATGCTCGACATAGCCACAACATGACATTCCAACTTGGATAATCGACTTTCTGACGAGTGATGAAAAGCGTGCCAACTACTTTCTTCACCACCTTGTCAACTTTTGACAAACCTTTAATTGCTTTTATAAGTCTTGCCTTGACGGATACAGTTGTGATTCCCACTCTGTTCTGCTGCCTTCACGGATATGTGGCCCAATATACAAAGTCTCTCTGTCCTCTGTGTTTCCTCGTGTCCTGCCATTCATTGAGTAAACAGTGGACGTGTTACTTCCAATGTGCATCACCTCATGTTTTTGATGTTAGTTTCAACATCCCCTCTCTGAATTTGACATTTAATGGATCCATCTCTGCGCTCCTCCATACTAAAACATTCTTCCTCACTATTAACCATTTTCATTCGTATCATCGACAACTCTGCTTATCATTTTCACCGAATTTGTTCTATATTCTTTACACGCATTCACAAAAGACATGGGAACAAGCATTCATCCTTGAGCTACACCATTGAATACAAGTTCCAGTCACACAAACAGCCTTTTATCGCCATCCTGTGTCTCCTACCACCACCAAATTAATGTTGGATCCAATTTGTCATTGGACCTTAAATCCCTTTTCACTTTTTTCATCTTACCAGTCTCCAGTGTGGTGTCGTGTTAAAGGGTATGTTGAAATCCACACAAACAACACCAAATTCACTATTCTCATTAAAAAAACCTGATCACTTGCCAATAAAATGTATTTAATCCAATCGGTTAGGCATGACATTATGTAACAAAACCGTGATGTCTCCCCCTGATGAAACCTTGCCTGGACAATTGGCAGTCAACTCACTCCTTCAGAGTTTGCTCCGAAAGGTTCCCTTCAACTGACGTGAGACTCACTGCTGTGTGATTCTCTGTTTTCTTCTCTCCCAATCTTGCTGCAAAGAGGAACTGCGTTAGTCCAGTCCACTACAAACTCGAAGAGGAAAGTAAGACATTGCTCAGAACACCTGTAATTTCCTCCCTTGTCACAGAGAGCAACATAAGATACAAGTCCGTCCTGAATTGGGAATATGCCCACCTCAAGCCGGTCAGAACCACGAACACTTCCTCAGTCCCTATGTCAAACTGCTTAATAAACTTTCCATCCCTGTTCCTGTATTCTGCCCCTATATCTTACTTCAAGAGGACTGTTGACTTCAAGAGGAAGTCAAGAAAGACAACCTGTATCAATGAAGCAGAAAACTCAATAAGGTATCATGCTGTAAGGTTGAGAGAAATAGGCATTGATGGGAAGGGTGCGGGCAGTAACAAATTAAAAATACTATACATGCATGCACGAAGCATTAGAAATAAGATGGATGAGTTTAGGGCTCTTTTGGAAATTTTCAGATACGATATTGAGGGGATAACTGAGACGTTGCTTCAAGTGGACAGGGAAATGAATATTCAAGGCGACACGTGCTATCGTAAGGACAGACTGACGGGCAAAGGGGATGGGGTGGCCATGTTGGTAAGGGATTATATTCATTCCCTTTTGCGGAGGAACCTAGAATCAGGTGATGCAGAGTCAGTATGGATAGAATTGAGAAATCTAAGGGTAAAAAGACTCTCTTGGGAGTTCTCTCCAGGCCCCCAAATAGTAGTCTGGATGTCGGATGTAATTTGAAATAGGAGCTGAAATTGACCTGTCGCAAGGATGTTTCTCCAGTTGTTATGGGGGATTTCAACATGCAGGTAGACTAGCCGAATCAGGATGGTATTGGAATCAAGAAAGAGACTTTCTGGAGTGCTTGCGAGATGTATTCTTGGGAACAGCTGGTGCTGAAGCCTACCAGGGAGAAGGCAATTCTGGATCTGGTATTGTGCAACGAACCAGAATTGATCAGGGACCTCGAAGTGAAGGAGCCATTGGGAAGTAGTGACCATAATACAATACATTTCAATCTGCAGTTTGAGAGGGAGAGGGAACAATCGGATGTGACAATATTTCTGTTGAATAAAGGGAACTATGGAGCTATGAGGGAGGATCTGGCCAAAGTTCAATGGTGTAATAGCTTAGCAGGGATGACAGTGGAGGAACAATGGCGGATAGTACTGGGTATAAAACAGAAGTTGCAGGATTGGTTCATTCCAAAAAGGAAGAATGATCCTAAGAGGAGGCATGGGTGGCCGTGGCTGACGAGGGAAGTTGAGAAACATATTAAGTTAAAAGAGAAAAAAATATAACATAGCAAAGATAAGTGGGAAAACGGAGCACTGGGAAGCTTTTAAAGAACAACAGATGATTACTCAGAAGGAAATACGCAGAGAAATAATGAGGTCTGAAGGTAAACTGGCTAAAATATAAAGGAGGAGAGTGAAAAGTGTTTTAGGTATGTGAAAGGCCAAAAAAATGGTGAAGATTAAAATTGGGCCATTGAAGACAGAAGCAGGCGAATATATTACGGGGAACAAAGAAATGACAGAAGAATGGAATTGGTACTTCAAACCTGTGTTCACTGGGGAAGATACAAGCAATCTCCCTGAGGTAAGAGTGGCTGAAGGTACTGAACTTAAAGGAATTCATATTTTCCAGGAATTGGTATTGGAGAGACTGCTAGGTCTGAAGATTGATAGGTCCCCGGGGCCTGATGGTCTACATCCCATGGTACTGAAGGACGTGGCTAGAGAAATCGTGGATGCGTTGGTGATTATTTTCCAGAGTTCGATAGATTCGGGATCAGTTCCTGCGGATGGGAGGGTGGCGAATTTTGTACAAACTTTTCAAGAAAGGTGGGAGAGAGAAAGCATGAAATTATATATCCTCTTAGTCTGACTTCAGTGGTGGGAAAGATGCTGGAGTCTATTATAAAGGATGAAATTATGACACATCTGGATAGTAGCAACAGGATAGGTCAGAGTCAGCATAGATTTATGAAGAGGCAATCATGCTTCACGAAACTTCTGGAATTTTTTGAGGATGTATCTCTGAAGATGGACAAGGGAGATCCAGATGATGTAGTGTACCTGTACTTTCAGAAAGCTTTTGGTAAAGTCCCACATAGGAGGTTAGTGAGCAGAATTAGAGTGCATGGTATTGGGTGCAAAGTACTAACTTGGATTGAATGTTGGTTCGCTGCCAGGAAACAAAGAGTAGTGCTAAATGGCTTCATTTGGTAATGGCAGGCAGTGACCAATGGGGTACCGCAGGGAACAGTGCGAGGACCGCAGCTTTTTACAATATATATTAATGATATAGAAGATGGTATTCGTCATAACATTAGCAAACTTGCTGATGATACTAAGCTGGGTGGCAGCGTGAAATGTGAGGAGGATTTTAGAAGATTACAGGGTGACCTGAACAGGTTAGGTGAGTGGTCAGATGCATGGCAGATGCAGTTTAATGTGGATAAATATATGGTTATACACTTTGGTGAGGAGAACAGGAAGACAGATTACGACCTAAATGGAATCAATTTAGGTAAAGGGGCAGAACAAAGAGATCTGAATGTTCTTGTCCACCCGCCAATGAAGGTAATCATGCAGATAGAGCAGATAGTGAAGAAGGCTAATAGCATGCTGGCCTTCACAACAAGAGGGATTGGTTATAGTCGCAAAGAGGTTCTTCTGCAGCTGTACAGGGCACTGGTGTGACCACACCTGGAGTATTGTGTGCAGTTCTGGTCTCCAAATTTGAGGAAATACATTCTGGTTATTGATGGAGTTCAGCGTAGGTGCACGAGGTCAATTCCTGGAATGGCGGGACGACTTTCACGTTGAAAGACTAGAGCGACTGAGCTTGAATACCCTTGAGTTTAGAAGACTGAGAGCGGATCTGATTGGACACTCTGGAGGCAGGAAACACATTTTCGCTGGGAGTGAGTGCCGAACAAGAGGACACAGCTTAAAAATACGGGGTACACTGTTTAGGACAGAGATGAAGAGAACTTTCTTCACCCAGAGCGTGGTGGCTGTGTGGAATGCTCTGCCCCAGAGGGCAGTGGAGTCGCAGTCTCCGGATTCATTTAAGAAAGTGTTGGATAGAGCTCCCAAGGAAAGTGGAATTGTGTTATGGAGATAAGGCAAGAATTGGATACTGTTTAAGGATGATCAGTAATGATCATATTGAATGGTAGTGCAGGCTCGAAGAGCAGAAAGGCCTACTCCTGCAACTATTATCTATTGTCTATTGTTCGCCAGCTGAACAAGTAAAGTGATTCACTCAGTTCTCCCATTTGCTGACACAGCTTTACTGTCACACTGGAGAGAGATCATTCAGAGATTTTATTTCGAAAACGCTGTATTCAGGCTTTGTCTTTATAGAAAATATTTTGCTTTGAGCCACAGGCTGTTACAGTGAGAAATGGTTTGAATTTTCTCTAACTGAGAAAACATTCACTTGATTCCACTTCATGTGGCGACACCTATCTGTTCACATCTGACATGACGGAGAATTTGCTCTCTGTTGTTTATCATATCCAAGAACAGAACTGGGGCACAAAAACCAAGCACATGATTTCTATATTCATTGACCTACGAAGTCGATGCCAATGGCTCACATTTTAGTGGGATTCATCAACAAGAGAACCTTTCAGGATTAACACAGTTCTGTCTTATGTGCAGGGGGTCATTACACAAGCACAGTATCAAGCTTCCTCAGGGGTAAGACCAAAAGATGCTCGAAAGCGAAATCGGAGTTAACAGTTTCTGTCCAGTGTCCCCGGCCTTACCACGTATGGTTCACAGGAAAATTTTGGTTTATATGCAGAAGATATGTTGTGGCGCAGTAATTTGGAGGAAACGAGATGTGGGAATAGATCCGAAAGAGAGAGACAAACAGTTTGACACAGTAATCGATAAAGCTCTGTTTGTAGCATTAACAACTGTTCACGGAGACCGTTAGTGACTAACCATAGGTAGCGTGTAATGCCTGCTCTGCTATAACTAGGCATGGTGAGTGTTTCGGGGTCAGGACATGGAAGATTTCAGGCCTCTAAAACGATTGAAATTGATATGGCGTTGCGGGGTTCTCAAGCAGAAAAGGGTCTGTTGCTTTTTCAGCATGCACGGAGCTATGGTGGAACACTGCAGTAAGACTGAGATAGAGAGTTGGCTCGGAAAAGTGGTTTTGTGCTAACGGAGCAGTCAACTGGAAGCTCAGGGACATTTTTGACGATAGAACTTGGTATTCTGAAAAACGGTCATTCAGTCCACACTTCGTTTCCCAAGGTAGTGGCGACCACAATATGAGCAATGAATCTAGAAGACTGGATTGTGCGAAGTGTAGGGAAAGTGTTGCTCCACCTTGAAGGTGTATTTGAGCACTTGTATTGTAGCAGGGAGTCAGAAATGGACAAGTGAGGAGAAGAAAGAAGCAAGAAGGAAGGATAGCACAGAAGATATTATTAGAGGTGTTGTTCATCATTGGGTAAGAAAGCGACCATAAAGGCACTAAACCTGAATGCTCATACTTTTCAGAACAAGGCTGGAGATATAACGGCATAAATCATCACGAACGAAGACGATTTAGCAGACATTGCAGAGACTTGGAGACAGCATAGTCAAGACTTGGAGTTAAATATTCACGGGCATGGGTCATTTGGAAGGATAGAAAGGATGGTAAGGAATGTGGTGTAACTCAAACATTCAAGGACAACCTCAGACCAATACTGACACACGATATCGGTTCTATGGAGAATGAGTTTGAATCCATTTGTGAGGACATTAGAAGTTCTAAGAAGAAAATGTCACTGATTGTCAGAGCTTATCCGCCTCCATATTTTAAGATCACGTTGGGGAGGGCAGTAAACAAAGTCACAAATAACACCTGAAAAATTGGTATGACAATTTTCATGTGGAATTTAACCAGCACGTCGATCGGTCGAAGCATCTCAACCGAGGAGAGTGCTGAATGTATCTGCGGTAGATTTCTTTAAATACTGTCTCATGGAATAGGCCAACAACGGAAGAGGCCAAATTAGATTTGGGACTGAGGAATGAACACGGCAAGATGACAGATTTGGCGGTAGGTGAGCACTTTGGTGAGAGTTACTAGTATTCAGTTATGTTTACTTTAGCTTTTCAAAGGG